>NW_027174300.1:0-16404 GCF_000499845.2 Phaseolus vulgaris | reverse complement strand
GAGTCCTCATCGTCTTTCGGCGATCGGAGGCACCAGATGAAAGACCTCAACGCCCTCGCGCGTCCTGAGGCAAGTAAAAGACCTCCTCGCCGTCGAGCGAGTGCAGGCGAGAAAGAGAAAAAGTCCTCTGTGTTTCTGGGAGCGAGAAGATGTAACTCCTGGGGCAGTGTAGAGGCAAGTTAAAGACCTCCTCGCCGTCGAGCGAGCGCAGGCGAGAAAGAGAAAGGTCCTCAGTGCATCCAGGGGGGAGGAGATGTACACCCTGGGCAAGTTGAGGCACCAGATAAAGTCCTTATCGCCGTTGTGCGAGCTAAGGCCAGTTAAAGACCTCCTCGCCGTCGAGCGAGTGCAGGCGAGAGAAAGAAAAGGTCCTCAGTGCATCCAGGGGGGAGGAGATGTACACCCTGGGCAAGTTGAGGCACCAGATAAAGTCCTTCTCGCCGTTGTGCGAGCTAAGGCCAGTTAAAGACCTCCTCGCCGTCGAGCGAGTGCAGGCGAGAGAAAGAAAAGGTCCTCAGTGCATCCAGGGGGGAGGAGATGTACACCCTGGGCAAGTTGAGGCACCAGATAAAGTCCTTCTCGCCGTTGAGCGAGTTCAGGCGAGTTAAAAGACCTTCTCGCTTATGTGCGAGCATAGGCAAGATAAAATCCTTCTCGTCTCGGACGAGTTCAGGTATGGCGAAGAGGGTGGAAGAAGCCTGAAAGGTGGCTAAGGTAGGTTCGAAGAGAACGCCTAGTCAGCCGGTCTTTTGCTCTGAAGTTCAGGGGGGCAAAGGAAGATCCTAAAAGACGCTTCTACCCCAGATAAAGAAACGATTGCCAAAGCATGAGGCTAGGAAAAGCTGATGTTACCAAGAGGTCTTGGCGATCGGGAAAAGTTCAAACACGGCGAGAAGGTTGAAAGACTTGTTTGACAAAGCAGGTCGAGTGGGACGTTGTTTGAGCCAGTGATTGAGTTACAGTTCGTTGCTTAAAGGGTATTCTTATGATAAGGTTAGTGCCTCAAGAGTACAAGTTGTTTAAAGCGATTATTGCTTAAAGTTTGAACTGGCTCGAAGCAGTTACGTCAAAGGTCGTATTCGCAAAAGTGTTAAGTTAAATTCGACAAAGTTAAACATACAAAGAAGGCTAAAGCGCTTAAAAGGAGCCAGGGGAGAGAATATCCAAGTTTTGTGATTGAAATAAGTATCTGTTCAAAACACATATGCACGAGTTTTTATTACAAGGTATATACAAGCGAATTTATAAAGTAGCAGATGAGGTGGAGTTGGTCGGCGGGAACGACCTTTCCATCTACTACTTCGTTGTTTAACGACACCATGCTGAGGTCGAGATCGGGGAATAGGCATGCGAATTGTTCCCGAGCGGCTTCGAATCCAGCAACCAGAATCTGAGCAGAGCTTAGCTTAAGTTCTTCAATTTGCCCTTGAAGTTCTTCAACCTGTTTCTTGAGCTCCTTGTTCTGCTGCTCCAGCTCTTCGACCTGTTTTCGGAGTTGTTCGTTGGTCTCTTGAGCATGGAGAAGGTCGTCAGCAACCTTCTTGGATTCCGTTTGAGCTTGGGTCAACTCGGCAGCCATCTTCCCTTTTTCCTTGTTTGCCTCGGTGAGATCAGCCATGGCGTCGTCCCTTGCTTTTTCTACTTGCCCAAGTAGCTTCTCGCGGTCGATCGACCTCTGCTCCAGTCTTTGCAGCTTGGCGGCGTCAGCTTGAATGTGAGCCTCCAGGTCGCTCGCCTTGGTGCGAAGAGGTACGATTTTGCTTTCCAACTCGACTTTCTCTTGGGCAAGATCATGAATTTTGTGGCGAAGGTCAGCAGCTTCCTTGCGCGCCAGCCTGAGCTCGGTATTCAGGGCATCCTCCACTCGGGAGTGTTCTATTTCTGCGAGCGTCAGGCTGAATGACATCTTCTCCACCTCAACCTTCATAGTGCTTTTTTCGGTCTTGAGGTTGAAGAGTTCATCTTGAAGCCTCCTGGTGGAGCTCTCCACAGCCCTCGTTATGATTGCGGGGATATCCTCCGCTATGGTTTTCAACTTAGCAGTCAGAGGTTCCCACATCCTTGTGACCTCAAGGGGAAGGTTTGCTGCTTGGAGAGGCGCCAGGGGGGCTTGTTGAGGGTTCTCGCCGCCACCTTCCTTAGCAGGATTTTCAGTGTTTGCTTCCTGGCGTGGCGACAGGATCGGGGATTCGGTGATTATAATCGGAGAGGTATGAGCAACCTCATCCCCGATCAGAATGTTTCCTGCAGCTGAAGTGTTTGAAGGGGGGCCCCCTCCTGCTGACACATGTGGCGTAGAGGCGCTTGGGGGGTCCTCCAAGAAATTTGGCTCTTGGGCCTCAGCTGCAGGTGGCGCAGTGGCCAGCGGAACTGCTTGGACTGGTGATGAAGGGGCTTGTGGTGTTGGCGATGAGGGAGGAGGGGCAGGCGTTGATGGTGGTGTTGAGGTTGGAAGAGGGGGTGGAGCAGGTGGGGAAGATGGTGCCACCCTCTTCCTTTTCGTGACAAGGCCATCCTCTGTGACCTCGTCGTCCTCTTCTTCCTCCTCTTGGACGATTTGGGGGGCTTTTCGCTTAGGCCTCTTAAGGACCAGTTTCCTGCGCTGGGTGGGTTCCTTGGGCGGTGATCGCCCATGAACGATGGCCTTCTCGACCGCCGAGTTGGGCACCGTTTGGGAACCGGTCGCCAACCCGTGGTTTCGGGCGAGCGCCTTTAAGTCGGCGAGCATGTTTTTACCCAACATGGTGTCTGCATGAAACGAAAGTGCATGAGTTAGCTCAGAGAAGAAAAGGATAAGTGTATGAGGTAATGAAACAACAAAACAGGTATATGCAGAAAAGGTAAAACCAAAGTCTTGTGCGTATCGCACAAGACGCCCAGAAGCAGTATCAGAAGCAATATCAAGACAAGAGTGTAGCGTCCTAACCTATTTGGAATTCTAACTGGTCCTCAAAGAATTCGAAGGAGATCAGGGTGGGGGTCAGGAATGTTATGTTGGCATCTGCCACCCTCTTCCAGAATAGACAGAGGTCTCGGTCCAATGCTCCCATGCTATCAGGACTTCTGGGCCTCCTGAAGCAGCTCTTGGACTCCTTTTTCCCCTTGTCCACCCAGTACAAGGGGAAGCCATCGAGAAGGGAAGTGTCTTTATCGTTTGCGCGTACTTGGATGAACTTCCCCTTCCAGTCTTTGTACGATTGCTGGAAGATGGTAAAAATGGATCTCCCAGCAATGGCATTCAGGCTGACCCACAGGCGGTCTCCTGGGTGCTTGGCCTCAACAAGGAACAAAAACACGTCCACTGACGCGGGCAACCCCAGGTGGTCGCACGTTATCTCAAAGGCTCGAACAAACGCCCAGCTGTTGAGGTGAAGCTGGGCGGCAGCGATGTTGAGCTCGGTCAAGAGTTCCCTCTCGAATCGGGTAAGAGGGAACCTGAGCTTGACCTTCTTGAAGAAAGTTGTGTAGACAAAGCAGAAGGGCCCGTCGGCGCTTACTTTGTCATCGGCACACACTAGCAGAGCGGCGGGGCAAGGCAGCACCATCATCCTCTCGTCGTGCTCCTTGTGAAACGATTGATAGGCCTCGTCCCCCTTAGTCAACCGCAGAACTGCTCCCGCAGTGTTCACCGACGAGGTCTCCTTCAGAAGGGTTGGGTTAGCCCAGGGGTATAGAGTTTTGAAGTCTGGCAGAGGGACGGGGGCTCCTCCAGCGTTAGATGGAGTCGCCTGAGCCAGGGCAGTTTGGGAAGATGCAGGCCTCTCAGCCTGCAAAGAGGAAGCACCACGAACTTGTGTTGGGTCGTGTGCTTGGGAAGAAAGGTTTCGCGCTGAAGGAGGGGGGTTCGGGGTGATCTTTGTGCGAGTCATGATAGCAACTGCAAAGGAAGAAGAAAGAAAAAACGATCAGGGGATTACAGAGGCTGACTCGATCACAGAAGGAAGGTGAAAAAACGAACGAATGTATGTTCGTCGCGACGATCGACAAAGCCCTAAGTTACGCAGAAGGAGAAATGGAAAAACAACCCACAGCGTATGCACCAGGCAGTTACAGGATGATGCAAATCGGTGAAAATGCAAGGAAACCCAGCAGATGAAGGAAAGTAGTTACCTTTCGATGATCAGGAAGACGGTGAAGGGAGATGGTGATTTAGAGCGTTGAAGAACGTCGAGAGCTTTCGCAGAAGAAAGTGAGAGCGTTTGCAAGCGCGAAGAAAGTGATGGAACAGTAGGAGCGTAACGGGTTTAAGGGTTTTCGAAATAAGTTTAGGAAGCGCTAACGGCAGATGAAGAGAGCCGTTGATGAAGCCACGTGTCGAACGATGGGTGAAGGGTTTGGTGGAGCGTCAGAGCAGCAGAAAGTACAATCGCTTGGAATTCTGCGTCAGTGCCACGTAGATCGGTGTTAACGAAGGCTCTTTCAGTCTTTTCGCTAGACAAGTCTTCGCTTAAGACTGGGGGGCTTCTGTACCGCCCTGGTGGTCGGGTGTGATGACGTGGCATCCTGCTACAGTGTAGGCGTGTTGACAAGGCGCCAGGTTGGCAGATGGGAAGGAAGTCGGGAGGCACGTGTAGTCGCCAGTTGTTAAGTTGGCGTGTTCCGATTTCCAGCTTACCAGAATAGGCGATCGCCAGGTTGAAGACGAAGTCGCCAGATGTAGACTCAAGCGACCAAGCAGTCGGAGATCACCAGAACAAGCACATCGCCGAAGATGAAGGAGAAGCAGATTATGAAGGCGGCCGGCGAGACCACAGGGAAGGTGTATGAAAGTCCCCAACTCGCCAGTTCCAGTAGAGATCGCACTCCTAAGTTAGCTATGCATTGGGCAGTACCATGCATAAGTAACTTAGCCAAAATGAGAGTAGAAGCAGCGCCAAGTCAGGGAGCCTCCAGATGATGGCACGTGTACAGTTGGATACGAGCCACGTGTCCAAGTCTGTAACTGCCAGGAGAGAGAAAACCACCAGGTATATAAGAGTTCTTAACAGACTTTCTGAGGTACGCACGTTCAGTTCATACACTTTACGCTTGCGAGTGAGAGAGGATTTGCACGGTTCTCGTTCTTAGTATTTGGTGATACCGTCACTGACTTGAGCGTCGGAGTGCGATCGGCCGCAGCGGCGCCGTATCGTTTCTTTGCAGGTTCTTGAGATAGATCCCGAAGAGGAACGGAGGTGAGAAGTGGTGCGCACGTCGATCCTTTGACGAGGCATTCTCCAGCGTTCCGGTCAACAGGCAGGATCAACAAGTTTCTTTAGGCACTACTTCACATAAAAAATTGTTTTGGTAGATGCTTATAGATAACTTGACATTCACTTGGTGATATCCTAGCACATATGAGAAATAATCTTTATCTATGCAAGCTTCTTTTAGAAACTCTTCTTTTTTGCTTATGCTTGCAAGTGTTCCTTTACAAGAGGTAAGGCTAGGTTGTTCAACAATAAGCATGTTTTCAAGGGTATTTTCAATGTGCTTGCCTTGTTGAATGACCTTGTGGGAAGGA
Organism: Phaseolus vulgaris; assembly: GCF_000499845.2. Taxonomy (NCBI): domain Eukaryota; kingdom Viridiplantae; phylum Streptophyta; class Magnoliopsida; order Fabales; family Fabaceae; genus Phaseolus; species Phaseolus vulgaris. The sequence continues at coordinate 10,901 of NW_027174300.1, read as the reverse complement.
ACACTCTTCTCCCACGCCTTTAGTTTCACAAGGTTTTCTTTCTTTTCTATTTTTACATTTTCATCACTCTCACTAGCTTCTTTTTCTTGGCTACTATTCTCATCTTTGTCCCTTAAGATCATAGATCTTTCATTGGAACATTGAGATGCTAATTGATCATTGCCAAGGTATTCTAAGGATGGAATTTTTCTAGCTTGAGTGTGAGAGATATGCTTGGTTAGGTTTTGGGAAAGTTCTAGAGATGGTTCTTGTATATGTTCTTCCCCTCTATGGAACTCATCCTTGTCATAAGATTCATAGTATGAACTTTGTTTTTGACTTGATTGTTTTCTCAAAATTTGTTTTTCAACTTTAATGCTAAGTTGAATCAAGTCATTTAAATCTCTATAAGGTAAAAGTTCAACTTTGTTTCTTATCTCAAGTTTGAGACCACTTAGAAACCTAGCTATGGTGGTATGGTTGTCCTTATTAATCCTTGCCCTCTCAATATATGATATCATCTTTTGCCAATATTCTTCTACACTCATATCTTTTTGATGAAGTCTTTGGAGCTTGTCCATCAACTTCCTATTGTAATGTGAGGGAATATGGCGACATCTCAAGGCTCCCCTAAGGTCATTCCAAGATGTAATGGGAGGATCCTTGTGGAGATGTCCCTCTCCTTTTAGGGCATTCCACCAATACATAGCATCACACTGAAAACTTAAGGTAGCTAAGGGTACTTTCTTTTCTTCACTCACATGGTTGTAAGCAAACAAATGCTCTACCCTCATCTCCCAATATAGATATGTTTCTACATCCCATAGAAATGAGGTAGCTCTACCTTAACTTCCTTTAGGTTTTCTTGTCTCTCTTTTCTAGCACTCCTAGGGGATGGTTGATGATATTCATTTGTCCTAAGACTTTCTTCCCCAAGATAATCATGATGATGTTTAGAGCTAGATGCATGAGAATGTAATTTTTTTGAAAATTGAGACTTCTCATCCTTTGCTTTAGTCAATTTATTAGTTTTGGCCTCATTCTCCAATTGTTTAGATGAAATCAATTGCACAGCTTGTGAAACTTCTTTCAAAAGAGTTTTCAAAGATTTTACTTCACTTTCAATAGACTTTGCAGAATGAGAAGAAGAAGACATGACTAGAGCTTTGTGTGTAGAAGTATTTTACTTTGAGAAAATTTAGGGAAGTCAAAGAAGGTAGTCTTCCAGGTAAGGGAGGTGAGTCACAATGGACTACTTAAATACCAAGCCTTGCCTTAGCCAAAGACTATCCCTAAATGTCTTCACACAAAGCTTTCTCTTAGTAAACCACTTAAAACACAATTAGGTTGAAGAAATCAGATTTTAATGCAAGAAAACAATGCAAACTAGCTAATTAACCAAGCAAGAATTAACAAAGCTTTAAGCAAGACAAAACAATTAAAAACGTAACTAGCTAAAGCAAAGAGGTGCAATTAAAACAATTAACAATTGCTAAACTAAATAGTTCTACACTAGTCGGCCCTAGGTGAGGCTTCTTGGACACTTGGAGCCCTTGAAGACACACTCACCGTCTAATCACGTAATTAAAGAAGTAATTAACAAAAGTTAAGTTGAAAAGAAAATTAAGAAAACTCCCTTTGTTGATCTTTTTTTGCTATTGGCACTTCCTTGGTTGTCTTTTCTTTGTTGGGCCCTCCAAGTGTTTGTGGTGTTTTTGGTAAGTAATTGTTTCTGCCCTTGCCTTTGTTCCTCCTAGAATTAGGGACTTAATTCTCCAATCCAGCACCTATCAAGCAAAATAGACCTCACTCAAGTCAAATTTCCACTCAAATAAGCACCAATTGAGAATGAATTCAGCACCAAATTTAGAGGCCAAAGAATTAAAGCAAGAAACAATTTAATTAGAAAAACAGTACCACACAAATGGAGTTAAATTGTGACAACTAGAAAGAGTTCAAAGAAATATTAGACAAGCAAATAAAGGTACTCAAATAAAGGTAGGCACACAAAATGGATCCTAAGAATAGCACTAGAATTGATTTCAAAAACAAAAAACAGCACCACTGAAAAATTGTTGTGGGCCAGAGAACGTGATTTTCCCCGATTTATGCTGAGCTGTCCTTTTAAGATTTGCTTCTAAAACTTTATATGCAAATAATTCAAGATCTTAACTAAATTCTGGCGTTGGTTTCACTCCAAACGCATGAATCATTTTTTTTTAATAAATGTTTCAAAATCAGTGTTCAGTTACGCCAACTGTAGCGCCCATATGTGCACACTGTTTTTATAATATTTATCATTTTTTTTCTATTGACTCTTTTGAGCTTATTCTTTTTTTGTCTTTTCTGTAACACCTGAACTTGCATAATCCAGAGAATCAGAAATTTTCTATGTGGGAAAATAATTTTCTTAAACAAAACAGCCAGCACAGAGTTATGTAAAACAGGGGATTCAGTAAAAACTGGAAAAAACAGCAAGATACCAAAAGACAAACACAATGGAATTGATGAAAAGGAATTTGTGTAGATCTAAACACAAATATGAACTCAAACTAAAAATAAAAGGCACCAAAGGATCAAAAACACAGCAGATTCAAAACATATATGTAGACCAAAATCAAGAAACAAATAAGCCAAACAAAGTACTACTATGATTTGATGACATTTTGGAAAAACATCACTAGACAAAACACATATAGATTCAGAAATTAAAAGACTCAAAGAGCATAAAATGAACCAAATAAAATTGCAATAAGGAGTCAAATACCTAAAATAAAAACAGCAACTCAAAGTGTATGGAATCCTACCAAAAATTGCACAAGGATTGCTCAAGATCAATTGAACAAGATGCACCGATTGGAATTTCCAAACAGCACACCAAATCAAAGCAAAAAATTAAAAACAGCAAGACAAGTATGAAAACAAGATGAACAACATGAAATAAAGAAGGACTCAAAATGAAAATGACCAAGAACTACTCATCTTTGAAGAACCTATGCTCATGATACCAAATGATGGCATTCTCATGGAACTCTTCTTGGATGTTGTGAAAAATGGTGCGGAAGCTATGGATTGAGATGTGCAAGATCCTCCTAGGAGCTATGGTGATCTTGAAGGTGCATGATGTGTATGGAAAAAGGGAGGTTCGGCCAGCCCTATGGTAGGTGATGAAGATGAAGATTAGGTCCTAGAAACTGGGCAAAAGCAATGTATGGCACAATGTGGGCAGCATAACATTACTCTTATTAATCTTCCAAATACAAGTGATGGGCTTCTCCTTTTATAGGCTAAGGAAGTCGTAAATGCTAAGCTAAGTGAAGATGAAATGCAAGCAAGATGAAATGGAAATGTGGAGGCACATGGCACATGGAGCACATGGGTGCACATGGGTGCACATGGCTTCACAAAACCGTCATTGATTAGTGAAGGCTTATAGAAACCTTTAGCTAATCAAGGTTAACTCCTCCTTAATTCTAATGTGCAGAAAAATAAACATTTGTCCACATGGCTATGCTATTTACACCCCAATTAAAGCTAAACTACACTTGATGGGCCTTCATGGAATATGTGCTAGTATGCCACTCTCCCATTCATAGCTTTGATCCAAGTCTTCTTGTCCTAGACGCTCCTAGCTTGTCCTAGACACTCCTAGCTTGGTCTTCTTGTCCTAGACGCTCCTAGCTTGGTCTTCTTGTCCTAGACACTCCTAGCTTGGTCTTAGACGCTCCTAGCTGGATCTTAGACGCTCTTGACTTGGCTCTTCCCTTTCATGGAAGGTTGTGCTTGGCCCTCTTGCATCACTTTACTCCTGTTAGCAGTATCCTGCATATGTGTGTTTGCTGAATTCTTAGTTGCTTTTCTTTCTCATGCAGGCATGGTGCTATACGCTCAGAAAAGGAAAAACCTAGCCGCTTTGGCCATATAGAAGAAAACTGCTCCAACCCCTTCTACCAAGAACAAAAAGATGAAAGCGGTGGTTAGGGTCGCCCCTTTTGAGGACGAAAAAACCTGCTCAGGTCTTATCTTTAAGAGGAAGTGAAAAGCTGACGCTATTATCCCTGTGCCTTCAGACTCGGATGACCGAGCTCCCTCTTACCGGGAACGCCCCCCCAACGCCTTTTCTCCCCGCGACATTATGGTGCAGGTGAGCAAAGATGAAAGCGCTTCGGAGGGAGACCAGTGGGACTCCTCTTCTGACCTATCTTCCTTCCTACAAAAGATGTTTCACTTTGCCCGAGTTAAAGAGAGGCTATAGAATTTGGAGAAGGATCCCCTGATGGAGCATATGTCGAGGCAACTAGGGGAATCCCTAGTTGCGAACAGTCTTCTCCTTTCCAAGATGCGGAAGGCAAAGCAACTGGCCAACCAAGAAGTCCTCCAAACCGCTAAGCTCAAACGCCAAGTCACTAGACTTACCCTGGCGGTGGAGGAGCTTCAAAGGACTCACCACGTACAAACCATTTAATCTTTGACTCTTCATTAGCATGCATATTCATTTTAGTCAAAGTTGTTTCAAAATCTTTAAAGTATTCATCTACCATCCTATGTCCTTGAGGAAGCCTTTGGAACTTCAACAAGTGTTCCTTCCTAGAAGGAGGAACAAACCTCGCGCGCATACACTCTTTCAAAGTATTCCAAGAAACCACGGGAGGTTTCTTGCGATATATAATGTCCATTACAATTTTATGCCACCATTCTTTGGCATAATCACTAAATTCTAAGGTGGCTAGCTTATATTTGTGCTCATCTAGGATCTCATGGAGGTCAAAAATATGTTCACATTTAGCCTCCCAACCTAGATACACATTAGGATCACTATCCCCATTGAAACTAGGAATTTTGACCGAAGGGAGCTTGGCCTTTGCATCACGGTAGTAGCCATCTTCACGTTTATCTTCATGAGCATAAGGTGGTCTATATCCATGAAAGTTGGGTTGAGGTCTCCTTCTTCTATGTTCTTCTTCACGCCCATGATCATTGGAAGAGCCTCTTGATGAAGGTCTATGAGAATGCCGTGAACCATGGTGAGAATGAGAAGGTCTAGCTTGCTGCACTTCAAGGCTTTGCAATCTTTCCTCCAACCGTCTAATAGCTTCAGCTTGTTGTGTAATAGCTTCATCTTTTTGTGTAATGGTTCGCTTGGCCTCTTTTAATTCACCAAGGACAGAAGCTTTGCTAGGAGAATGCTTGTTGTAATACTCATCACTGGAATAAGCAGCCATTTGGAAAAGAAAACAGCAAACAAAGTTAAGAAAACAAAGTTAGCTAAAATAATTTGGAACCAATTGCCGAAGTGAAGTGGCCCTGAAAAATCACTCTCAAAGAAAGAATACTCTCTGCACCAAGCTTATCTTGAGGCCTTAGTAATCCTCAAATGAAATATGCCAAAGCAAGAGCACACAATCTTCAAAGCACTTCACCACAAAACCAAGGAATAAAGAAAGACAAGCAAGAAAAGGTATAAGCAATAAAAGGTTATAACAAAAGGAATACTAGATGTATGACAAACTCAAAGATTAATGAATAAAGACAAGCAAGAAAATAAGGTACTCAATGAAAAAAGAAGGCACACAAAAGATACCTAAAGAAAAGCACTAGAGTAGATGAAGAAAACAAAAATAGAGCTACTGGAAAATATTTTTTTATGCAAACTGTGCTTGATGCTCACTGATTTAACTGGAACGATATAAAGCGAACTGGATTATGAAATTTTAACCACAGAAAGTTCAAGATCTTATCTCAACAATGGCACTGGAATTACTCAAAAACAGTAAGCCAATTAATTGAGATAAATTTTTCAAAATCACTGCCAGATTACCGTATTTTTTTCGGCAGAATTGCACACTTTTTGTTTTTTATTTATCATTTTTTTTGTACTTTGAATTTTGAAGTACTTCTTTTTTCTACTGTTTTATAACACTTTGAAGAACACAAATCCAGAATTTCAGAAATTTCCAGTGAGTAAATCAATTGCAATAAATCGAAACAGTAAGCACGTTTTCAGAAAAACAGAGGAATCCTAACAGGAATGAAAAACAGAATTAAGAACTAGCAAAGACATAATGGAAATGATGTATAGGAACTTGTATATCTCTAAAATACAAGTATGAACACAATACTAAAACAGAAAATGCACAAAGGATCAAGAATCAAACTCAGAAAACTGTATTACACCAAAGCAAGAAACAAAAAATTCAATAAAAGTACTACAAGAAGTGATGACATTCTTCGAAAAAAACATGACTATGACAAAACTTGTATGGATTCAAAAAGGAAAATACACAAACATATGATAGGCACAATTAAGAAAACAGCAATAAAACTTAAAATAAGCCTAAAAACAGAAAGATAAACAGCAAGAATTAAAGAGCTCTTGAATTAAAGTGCAACACAACTCAAAATTAAACAAGAACACACCTAAACTCTAGATACCACATGATATGAATCCACTAGCAAAGAAGAGATGACTCTTTGACATTCTATGGACTCAACTTGAGTTGGAGATAGCTTAGGCACTTATAATAGAATTGGATCAAGGTTCTATGTTTCAAGAACTCACCAAGACTTGCACCAAACACCAAACTCATATGGAGGAGCCATCTATTGCCAGTTGAACCGAACAAATTGTGTAAAAATGCAATTGCACCGATTAAAATGCTCAAGAACAGAAATGCACCGAACAATTGAACTAGAATTGAAGAAGAAACAATTATAAACAACCAATGAACTAAGAACTAAAGCAAAATTGGAAAATAGGCTGAAATGCCGAACCAAAAAGGAAGCTAAACATGTTTTAGGAATTGCATATGAATATGGAGATGAAAGAAAGAACTTATGGAGATGGATGCTTTGGTTTGATGATCACGCCACTTAGAGGATGAAGACTCCAAGATGAGTGAGCTAGTGCCGCCACTTGAGATAACCAAATGCACTCAAGATAAGACAAGGTGAAGGAGAAGCAAGCTCTCACAAATTCTCTCTCAAATTGAGTAGAGTTTCTCTATTACTAATTTCCAATCTGAATTTTACAAAGGCAAGCACCTTTATTTATAGCCTAAGAGGTGTTGAAATGAGAAGCTAATTAAATTCAAAATTCCCCCCAAATGACATAAAAGTGGGGCCAATCCTAGAGCATGAGGAAGGTGTGACTTCCTCTCTTAGTTTGGCACCTCCCTATTACGCCTACACCTCTCTACTAAGCTCACACCTCCTAAGCTTCCTATTATTTTCCTAAACTAAAGACCTAAAGATGCTTTTACAAAAGAGGTGTCTAATGTTTCCCTCTAAGCACCTTTCTAAACAATATTCTCTATTATTTACAATTTAAAAGAAACTAAAGAGAGATATTTAATTTGAAGCCCATTCTTGAAAGCTTGTAGACTTCTTTGGCGTTAGGCTTGATCCTCTCTTTATGTCTTCTTTTAATTTTGAGAAGACTAGAAGGAAGAACTTCAAATGTGATGGTGAATGCCCTCTTCCTTCATTAATAAAAGCCTCCTTTATTTTATTCTCATCATCACTAGACTTACCCTGGCGGTGGAGGAGCTTCAAAGGACTCACCAAGAGACCAACGTCCTCTTGTTTGGGAAATCCCAAGAGGCCTTGGGATTATACGCCAGGAACAACGACCTCTGCACTGAGATGGAGAGGATGAAATGGGAGTTGGCCAGCAGAGACGAGGAGATGGCTAAGCAGAAAGAGGAGTTGGTCCAAAAGACTAGAAGGACGAGCTTACCAGCGATGTCGCCGACTCCTATGCGGCGGGCTTCGAGGATGCCATGGCTTAGGTTGCCTGCGTGCATCCTGAGGTGGACCTTTCCCAAACAGGATTGAACAAAACTGTTGTAGATGGGCAGTTGGTGGATGTTCAATAGCGGTGGTGAACTTCTTCACTATTGCCTTTATTTTGGTACACTTCTTTTTTTGTACTTGGAATTTTGATACACTTCTTTTTTTTCACTCTTTTGTAACACTTCAAACTACATAAATCCAAAGTTTCAGAATTTTCCTCCAACAATTGTAATTTGCATAAATGAAAACAGTCAGCACAGTATCACCAAAAATAAAGGAAGCCTAATTTGGAATTAAAAACAGAATTGAGAACTTCAAAAAACACAATGGAATTGATGTATATGGAACTTGTATGGAACTAGCATACAAGCATGAACTCAAATATAAAAAATAAAAGGCACCAAAGGATCAAAAACATAAATATAAAATTGCATTCAATGAAAAAGCAAGCAACCAAAATTAACAAGAAAAGTACTACATATAATTGATGACATTATAGGAGAAAACATGACTTTGACAAAACTTATATGGATTCCAAAATAAAAAATGACTCAAACACAATTAATTTGTACCAAATAAAACAGCAAGAAAGACTCAAAGACAGTGAAAACAAAACATCACACACCAAAAAGGAACCTAAAAAAATTCTGCACAAAATAAGGTGCTGGAAAATTAATTTGCTTGAATTAAAAGTGTCAAATCAACTCAAAACAAGAACAAACCCATGGCTCATGATACCACATGATATGAGTTGATTAGAAGATGAAACATCATATGACACTTTCAAGAATTGGATCAAGATTCTGCAAGCAGTTCAAGAACACAAATCAAGAAACCCATTAGAAACCCATTTCAAGAACACAAATCAAGAAACCCATGGGAAACCCATTTCAAGAACATGAACTGAATAGAACATCAACAAGTAATTCCAACCAATTAAAGCAAGAACCAATGACAAACTATTGATTAGAAACATTCAATAGCAACATTTGACCGATTGAAAATCAAGAAAAAGAAACAAAACATGTTTTAGAGTTTTTGATAAAGAATGCGTATGGAAGAAGAAGATGAAAAGTTGAAGAAACTTATGTGGTTGAAGACAATGGGAGTGATCACGCCACTTGGATGTTGGAAGGCTCCAAGATGAGTGAGAGTGCCGCCACTTGAGGATTCCCAACCCACAAGATAAGACAAAGAGAAGGAGAGCAAGTCTCACAAAGAAACCACTCAAATTCAAGAGAGTAACTTCACTTTCAATTTCAATATTCAACTTTCAACTTGTGTTTACAAAAGCAAGGCTCCTCCTTATATAGGAATAGAGAACCGATTATGCAAGGTAAGATACATGAAGAGTCATTTGTAAATGAAGAGGCAAGGTATATGAAAAGACAATGTAAATGTAGCCCCTATCTAAGTCACTTCCTTATTCTAGAAAAGTGACTTTTCCTACTATTTCCCTTCTAATGTTCTATTTAGAATCTATTCTAAAGATATTAAAAAAAAAATATTAATTGGGCTTGGGTCGTATTTTGAGAAGACTAATAAGAAGAACTTCAAATGCTTTGGGCCTTGTCCATTTCTTCTATTAATGAAGTCTTTATTTGCTTGTTGATATGACCCTTCAAGTATAGCATCTTTGGTCATCTTCATGTATTTTTGGCTTACATCAGTAACTTAACGAACAACTAACTATTTTGTACACGTATATATGTATGAATGTTTTCCTTTTCCAAGCGTCCCACTCTGTGTATGAATGTTTTTCTTTCTGACTTCGGCTAACTTGTATGTTTTGAAACAATTTTGACAACTAGTAGCACACCAACCATCGCCCCTACTTTAAGTAGCACGGTCCTCCATAAGCCTTACTTTTCTCAAAAGGGACATTTAGCTTCTCCTCTTGGGATCTCACCAAAGGAAGACTTCACTCCCACCCTTGAAATCTTACCAAGGGGAGAGGTTCACTAGGAACCATGGTTCATTATGAACCCTGCTTGTTCCCGACCTTGACGTATTTACCCAAGGGGGAGGTTCACTAGGAACCCTGTTTGTTCTCAACCTTGGCGTATTTACCCAAGGGAGAGGTTCACTAGGAGCCTTGTTTGTTCCCGACCTTGGCGTATTTACACAAGGGGGAGGTTCACTAAGAACCCTGTTTGTTCCCGACCTTGGCGTATTTACCCAAGGGGGAGGTTTAATAGGAACCCTGTTTCACAATGTATCGCAAGCGTATTTTTCAAATAACTTTTTATTGGGTGACCTCATTAAAAAACCCTGATAAGGGAAAAAGAGTGTCCCCTTAAATATTTCAAACTACGTACAATAGTATGATTAACTGATATAAAATTTGAGATTGGCTCAATTCTATGTTCGGGGAATAATCCCGCCTTCCAAGGTCTCAAGTTTGTACGCTCCGTTCTCGAGCACCCCTATTACGCGGAATGGGCCAGTCCACTTGGGAGACAACTTGTTCTCCAACTGGTAAAGGTGAGCCTTTCGCATTACCAAGTTGGTGACCTGGAATTGTCGAGGCTTCAACTTGGACTTGTGCTTGTACTCCACCCTTCTCTTCAAGGCTTCGACCTTGATGCGCGCTTCCTCCCTGACCTCGTCGAGCAGGTCTAAGTTTACCCTCATCTCCTCGTTAGACTCCTCGGCCACGAGGTGAACTTTCCTGGACCTTGACGGTATCATGGCATCTGATCCATACACTAGGCTAAAGGGCATCTCCTTGGTGGTGGATTGGGGTGTGGTATGGTAAGCCCACACAATTCTAGGGACCTCGTCTCCCCAAGTTTCCTTGGCTTTCTCTAGTCTTCTCCTTAGGCCCCTGCGCAAGACCTGTCCATTCGTCTGGGGTATTCAACTGATGCGAACACCTGCTTGATGCTGAGCTTCGTGCATTGCCTAACTGCTGACTTGCGAACTGGGTGTCATTGTCGGACACTAAATGTTTTGGGATTCCAAAATGGCAAACTATGTTCTTCCACACAAAGTGTTGAACCTTGTGAGTTGTTATATGTACAACAGGCTCGGCCTCTACCCACTTGGTGAAGTACTAGATCGCGACCACCAGGTACTTCATCTGACGAACTGCTAGAGGAAACTGTACCGTCCCGTATCAGGGCGTTGAC
>NW_027174299.1:10000-16440 GCF_000499845.2 Phaseolus vulgaris | reverse complement strand
ATGTCAAGATCAATTCCTTTTGATCCCAAACTTATCCCACATCACTTTGAAGGCATTTGTGAGGATTGAGTCCAGCCAGTTTTCCAAAACCATGATTTTCGTTTTTCACACCACCAACCCAAAATCAAGCCAAAACACCAAAATCATGAACTTGGCTATGCACCAACCATGTCAAGATCCATTCCTTTTTCAACCAAACATCACCCACATCACTTTGGAGGCATTTGTGAGGATTGAGTCCACCAGTTTTCCTAAACCATGATTTTCGTTTTTCACCAAAATCACCACCAACCCACAAAATCAAGCCAAAACACCAAAATCATGAACTTGGCTATGCACCAACCATGTCAAGATCAATTCCTTTTGCTCCCAAACTTCTCCCACATCACTTTGGAGGCATTTGTGAGGATTGAGTCCAGCCAGTTTTCCAAAACCATGATTTTCGTTTTTCACCAAAATCACCACCAACCCACAAAATCTAGCCAAAACACCAAAATCATGAACTTGGCTATGCACCAACCATGTCAAGATCAATTCCTTTTGCTCCCAAACTTCTCCCACATCACATTGGAGGCATTTGTGAGGATTGAGTCCAGCCAGTTTTCCAAAACCATGATTTTCGTTTTTTCACCAAATCACCACCAACCCACAAAATCAAGCCAAAACACCAAAATCATGAACTTGGCTATGCACCAACCATGTCAAGATCAATTCTTTTGCTCCCAAACTTCTCCCACTCACTTTGGAGGCATTTGTGAGGATTGAGTCCAGCCAGTTTTCCAAACCATGATTTCCGTTTTTCACCAAAATCACCACCAACCCACAAAATCAAGCCAAAACACCAAAATCATGAACTTGGCTATGCACCAACCATGTCAAGATCAATTCCTTTTGCTCCCAAACTTCTCCCACGTCACTTTGGAGGCATTTGTGAGGATTGAGTCCAGCCAGTTTTCCAAAACCATGATTTTCGTTTTTCACCAAAATCACCACCAACCCACAAAATCAAGCCAAAAGACCAAAATCATGAATTGGCTATGCACCAACCATGTCAAGATCAATTCCTTTTGCTCCCAAACTTCTCCCACATCACTTTGGAGGCATTTGTGAGGATTGAGTCCAGCCAGTTTTCCAAAACCATGATTTTCGTTTTTCACCAAAATCACCACCAACCCACAAAATCAAGCCAAAACACCAAAATCATGGAACTTGGCTATGCACCAACCATGTCAAGATCAATTCCTTTTGATCACAAACTTCTCCCACATAACTTTGAAGCCATTTGTGAGGATTGAGTCCAGCCAGTTTTCCAAAACCATGATTTTCGGTTTTCACCAAAATCGCCACCAACCCACAAAATCAAACCAAAACACCAAAATCATGAACTTGGCTATGCACCAACCATGTCAAGATCAATTCCTTTTCTCCCAAACATCACCCACATCACTTTGGAGGCATTTGTGAGGATTGAGTCCACCCAGTTTTCCAAAACCATGATTTTCGTTTTTCACCAAAATCACCACCAACCCACAAAATCAACCCAAAACACCAAAATCATGAACTTGTCTATGCACCAACCATGTCAAGATCAATTCCTTTTGATCCCAAACTTCTCCCACATCACTATGGAGGCATTTGTGAGGATTGATTCCAGCCATTTTTCCAAAACCATGATTTCGTTCTTCACCAAAATCACCACCAACCCACAAAATCAAGCCAAAACACCAAAATCATGAACTTGGCTATGCACCAACCATGTCAAGATCAATTCCTTTTCTCCCAAACTTCACCCACATCACTTTGGAGGCATTTGTGAGGATTGAGTCCACCCAGTTTTCCAAAACCATGATTTCCGTTTTTCACCAAAATCACACCAACCCACAAAATCAAGCCAAAACACCAAAATCATGAACTTGGCTATGCACCAACCATGTCAAGATCAATTCCTTTTGCTCCCAAACTTCTCCCACGTCACTTTGGAGGCATTTGTGAGGATTGAGTCCAGCAGTTTTCCAAAACCATGATTTTCGTTTTTCACCAAAATCACCACCAAGCCACAAAATCAAGCCAAAACACCAAAATCATGAACTTGGATATGCACCAACCATGTCAAGATCAATTCCTTTTGCCTCCAAACTTTCCCACATCACTTTGGAAGCATTTGTGAGGATTGAGTCCAGCCAGTTTTCCAAAACCATGATTTTCGTTTATCACCAAAATCACCACCAACCACAAAATCAAGCCCAAACACCAAAATCATGAACTTGGCTATGCACCAACCATGTCAAGATCAATTCCTTTTGCTCCCAAACATCTCCCACATCACTTTGGAGGATTTGTGAGGATTGAGTCCATCCAGTGTTCCAAAACCATGATTTTCGTTTTTCACGAAAATACCACCAAGCCACAAAATCAAGCCAAAACACCAAAATCATGGAACTTGGCTATGCACCAACCATCTCAAGATCAATTCCTTTTGATCCCAAACTTCTCCCACATCACTTTGGAGGCATTTGTGAGGATTGAGTCCAGCCAGTTTTCCAAAACCATGATTTTCGTTTTTCACCAAAATCACCACCAACCCACAAAATCAAGCCAAAAGACCAAAATCATGAAATTGGCTATGCACCAACCATGTCAAGATCAATTCCTTTTGCTCCCAAACTTCTCCCACATCACTTTGGAGGCATTTGTGAGGATTTAGTCCAGCCAGTTTTCCAAAACCATGATTTTCGTTTTTCACCAAAATCACCACCAACCCACAAAATCAAGCCAAAACACCAAAATCATGGAACTTGGCTATGCACCAACCATGTCAAGATCAATTCCTTTTGATCACAAACTTCTCCCACATACTTTGAAGCATTTGTGAGGATTGAGTCCAGCCAGTTTTCCAAAACCATGATTTTCGGTTTTCACCAAAATCACCACCAACCCACAAAATCAAACCAAAACACCAAAATCATGAACTTGGCTATGCACCAACCATGTCAAGATCAATTCCTTTTTCTCCCAAACATCACCCACATCACTTTGGAGGCATTTGTGAGGATTGAGTCCACCCAGTTTTCCAAAACCATGTTTTTCGTTTTTCACCAAAATCACCACCAACCCACAAAATCAAGCCAAAACACCAAAATCATGAACTTGTCTATGCACCAACCATGTCAAGATCAATTCCTTTTGATCCCAAACTTCTCCCACATCACTATGGAGGCATTGTGAGGATTGATTCCAGCCATTTTTCCAAAACCATGATTTTCGTTTTTCACCAAATCACCACCAACCCACAAAATCAAGCCAAAACACCAAAATCATGAACTTGGCTATGCACCAACCATGTCAAGATCAATTCCTTTTGCTCCCAAACATCTCCCACATCACTTTGGAGGCATTTGTGAGGATTGAGTCCAGCCAGTTTCCAAAACCATGATTTTCGTTTTTCACCAAAATCACCACCGACCCACAAAATCAAGCCAAAACACCAAAATCGTGAACTTGGCTATGCACCAATCATGTCAAGATCAATTCCTTTTCATCCCAAACTTCTCCCACATCACTTTGGAGGCATTTGAGAGGATTGAGTCCATCCAGTTTTCCAAAACCATGATTTTCATTTTTCACGAAAATCACCACCAAGCCACAAAATCAAGCCAAAACACCAAAATCATGGAACTTGGCTATGCACCAACCATGTCAAGATCAATTCCTTTTGCTCCCAAACTTCTCCCACATCACTTTGGAGGCATTTGTGAGGATTGAGTCCAGCCAGTTTTCCAAAACCATGATTTTCGTTTATCACCAAAATCACCACCAAGCCACAAAATCAAGCCAAAACACCAAAATCATGAACTTGGCTATGCACCAACCATGTCAAGATCAATTCCTTTTGCTCCCAAACTTCTCCCACGTCACTTTGGAGGCATTTGAGAGGATTGAGTCCAGCCAGTTTTCCAAAACCATGATTTTCGTTTTTCACACCACCAACCCACAAAATCAAGCCAAAACACCAAAATCATGGAACTTGGCTATGCACCAACCATGTCAAGATCAATTCCTTTTGATCCCAAACTTATCCCACATCACTTTGAAGGCATTTGTGAGGATTGAGTCCAGCCAGTTTTCCAAAACCATGATTTTCGTTTTTCACCACCACCAACCCACAAAATCAAGCCAAAACACCAAAATCATGGAACTTGGCTATGCACCAACCATGTCAAGATCAATTCCTTTTGATCCCAAACTTATCCCACATCACTTTGAAGGCATTTGTGAGGATTGAGTCCAGCCAGTTTTCCAAAACCATGATTTTCGTTTTTCACACCACCAACCCACAAAATCAAGCCAAAACACCAAAATCATGGAACTTGGCTATGCACCAACCATGTCAAGATCAATTCCTTTTGCTCCCAAACTTCTCCCACATCACTTTGGAGGCATTTGTGAGGATTGAGTCCACCCAGTTTTCCAAAACCATGATTTCCGTTTTTCACCAAAATCAGCACCAACCCACAAAATCAAGCCAAAACACCAAAATCATGAACTTGGCTATGCACCAACCATGTCAAGATCAATTCCTTTTGCTCCCAAACTTCTCCCACGTCACTTTGGAGGCATTTGTGAGGATTGAGTCCAGCTAGTTTTCCAAAACCATGATTTTCGTTTTTCACCAAAATCACCACCAAGCCACAAAATCAAGCCAAAACACCAAAATCATGAACTTGGATATGCACCAACCATGTCAAGATCAATTCCTTTTGCCTCCAAACTTTTCCCACATCACTTTGGAAGCATTTGTGAGGATTGAGTCCAGCCAGTTTTCCAAAACCATGATTTTCGTTTATCACCAAAATCACCACCAACCCACAAAATCAAGCCCAAACACCAAAATCATGAACTTGGCTATGCACCAACCATGTCAAGATCAATTCCTTTTGCTCCCAAACATCTCCCACATCACTTTGGAGGGATTTGTGAGGATTGAGTCCATCCAGTGTTCCAAAACCATGATTTTCGTTTTTCACGAAAATAACCACCAAGCCACAAAATCAAGCCAAAACACCAAAATCATGGAACTTGGCTATGCACCAACCATCTCAAGATCAATTCCTTTTGATCCCAAACTTCTCCCACATCACTTTGGAGGCATTTGTGAGGATTGAGTCCAGCCAGTTTTCCAAAACCATGATTTTCGTTTTTCACCAAAATCACCACCAACCCACAAAATCAAGCCAAAAGACCAAAATCATGAAATTGGCTATGCACCAACCATGTCAAGATCAATTCCTTTTGCTCCCAAACTTCTCCCACATCACTTTGGAGGCATTTGTGAGGATTTAGTCCAGCCAGTTTTCCAAAACCATGATTTTCGTTTTTCACCAAAATCACCACCAACCCACAAAATCAAGCCAAAACACCAAAATCATGGAACTTGGCTATGCACCAACCATGTCAAGATCAATTCCTTTTGATCACAAACTTCTCCCACATAACTTTGAAGCCATTTGTGAGGATTGAGTCCAGCCAGTTTTCCAAAACCATGATTTTCGGTTTTCACCAAAATCACCACCAACCCACAAAATCAAACCAAAACACCAAAATCATGAACTTGGCTATGCACCAACCATGTCAAGATCAATTCCTTTTTCTCCCAAACATCACCCACATCACTTTGGAGGCATTTGTGAGGATTGAGTCCACCCAGTTTTCCAAAACCATGTTTTTCGTTTTTCACCAAAATCACCACCAACCCACAAAATCAAGCCAAAACACCAAAATCATGAACTTGTCTATGCACCAACCATGTCAAGATCAATTCCTTTTGATCCCAAACTTCTCCCACATCACTATGGAGGCATTTGTGAGGATTGATTCCAGCCATTTTTCCAAAACCATGATTTTCGTTTTTCACCAAAATCACCACCAACCCACAAAATCAAGCCAAAACACCAAAATCATGAACTTAGCCATGCACCAACCATGTCAAGATCAATTCCTTTTTCTCCCAAACATCTCCCACATCACTTTGGAGGCATTTGTGAGGATTGAGTCCATCCAGTTTTCCAAAACCATGATTTTCGTTTTTCACGAAAATCACCACCATGCCACAAAATCAAGCCAAAACACCAAAATCATGGAACTTGGCTATGCACCAACCATCTCAAGATCAATTCCTTTTGATCCCAAACTTCTCCCACATCACTTTGGAGGCATTTGTGAGGATTGAGTCCAGCCAGTTTTCCAAAACCATGATTTTCGTTTTTCACCAAAATCACCACGAACCCACAAAATCAAGCCAAAACACCAAAATCATGAACTTGTCTATGCACCAACCATGTCAAGATCAATTCCTTTTGATCCCAAACTTCTCCCACATCACTTTGGAGGCATTTGTGAGGATTGAGTCCAGCCATTTTTCCAAAACCATGATTTCCGTTTTT
>NW_027174299.1:2500-5000 GCF_000499845.2 Phaseolus vulgaris | reverse complement strand
TAAGTTAGCTTCTTTAGAATTTTGGGACTATGCCATGCAATGGTGGCATCAATACCTCATGGACATTGACCTACACCAGAGGCCGTCCGTGGTCTCTTGGAACGATTTGAAAGCATGTTTACGCGCTAGATTCGTACCACCACACTTTAGGAAAGACCTTATGTTGAAACTCCAACGGTTTCATCAAGGCGCGCTAAGTGTGGATGATTACTTTAAACAACTAGACACGCTTTTAATTCGAGTTAATATGGATGAGAGTGATGAAGCTAAGATAGCTAGGTTTATGAGTGGCCTTCGAAGGGACATTCAAGACGTGGTAGAGTTACAAGAATATTCTTCTTTGGAAAATGTGGTGCACCTTGCTAGCAAAATTGAAAATCAACTTGCAAGGAAAAATGCTTTCAAAAATTCTTCTAAGGATAACTATTACCACTCTTCTTGGAAAAATAAAAATAACTCTTTTTCAAATATCCCTTCTAAGGACTCTACTTTCAAACCTAGAGAGTCTAAGCCTTCCACTTCCAAGGCTTAAATCACCACCTAAATCGTCTACTAAGAAGTGTTTTAAATGCTTAAGCTATGGACATATTGCTTCTAATTGCCCTTCTAAACGAGCTATGTATATGCATGATGGGGTAGATAGTAGTGAGCATGGGTCCGAATCTTCTAGACATTCCTCACCTTCTAGATCCCCAAGTGAGAGTGAAAGTGAAAGCCCACATGAGGGTGACCTATTAGTAATAAGACGCATGCTTGGACAAGTGTTAAAACCTTTTGATGAAACTCAAAGAGAAAATATATTTCATTCAAGGTGTCTTATTAGTGATAGAGTATGCTCTTTGATTGTGGATGGGGGGAGTTGTGCGAATGTGGCAAGCACAAGAGTGGTAGACAAACTTGGATTGCCTACCATCTCTCATGCCAAACCCTACAAGTTACAATGGTTTTGTGAGGTGGGTGAGATAGTAGTGAACAAACAAGTCCTCATTACATTTTCCATTGGCAAATATAAAGATGAGGTCTTGTGTGATGTTGTTCCAATGGAAGCTACTCATATACTTTTAGGTAGGCCATGGCAATTTGATAGAAAAGTTTTTCATGATGGCTTTACCAACAAAATTTCTTTTCACTTTCATGGGCACAAAGTCACTCTTAAGTCTCTCTCTCCAAAGGAAGTACATGAGGACCAAGTTAAAATGAGAGAAAAAAGAGAGAAAGAAAATGATATAAAAAGTTCCAAGAGAAGCCTTTTCATGTCCACACAACAAGTTAAAAGGGTAATAGTTACTCAAAAGCCTATTTTTTTAGCTATTCCTAGGACTATTGACTGTGAGTCGGCTAAGGATAGTCCCACATGTTTGGACAATTTGGTAAAAGACTATGAAGATGTGATTCAAGATCCTCCTAAAGGCTTACCACCTCTAAAAGGGATTGAACACCAAATAGACTTAATGCCCAGGGTTTCTTTACCACATCGTCTAGCATATAGGACCAATCCCAAAGAAACTCAAAAAGAAAATGAAAAGGAAATTGAAGTACATGATAAACCGAGTCTTAATACCTTCTCAACTAAATCACTTTTGTTGACTCGTGCTACGCCTACAAGGTCTTCTTCTTCTTTGTCATTTTCATTACCTAAGGTTCCTACTTCCACACCATATTGGATAAAGAATGTTAAGGATGATTCTTTCATATCTCCTATTTTACCAAATAATATCATTCCTAAACAATCTTTTCCAACATGGTCTGTGTATAGACCATATTTTTTTGAACTCCCACCATTTCAAAGTGATAAGTCATGTTTGCCCATTTCTTCTTGTCTTCTCTTATATAATAGCAAACTGACTTTGTTTTATGCAGGAGTACTGAATTCGTGGACGAATTCTCTCCAACTCGGGGAGTATGATGGATATCCACTAGGGGAGGATTTTATTAATGAAGGAAGAGGATTTTCACCTACACATTTGAAGTTCTTCCTTCTAGTCTTCTCACAAATTAAAAGAAGTCAAAGAGAAGATCAAGCCTAAAGATAAAGAAGTCTACAAACTCTCAAATAATAGGCTTCATATTAAATATCTCTCTTTATAGTTTCTTTTAAATTGTAAATAATATAGAATAATGTTTAGAAAGGTGCTTAGAGGGAAACACGAGACACCTCTTTTGTAAAAGTATCTTTAGGCTTTCGTTTAGCAAATTCTAGAAGCTTGGGGAGTGAGCTTAGTAAGGGGGGTGTGATCTTAGGAGTTTTTTGGGTACCTTAGGGAAGAAGCTATGTAAATGACCAGGCCTTACTCCTATAAAAGGAGGGCTTAGGTCCTTCACAATTGAGATTGGAATTTTATAATAGAGAGACTATACTCAAATTTGGAGAGAAATTGTGAGTTTTGAGTCTTCTTCTTCTTTGCCTTATCTTGTGAGCTATGGTGAGCTTCAAGTGGTGGCACTCCATCACTTATCTTGGTTCAAGGTTCCAAGTGGCGTGATTGGCTTCTTCCAATTC
>NW_027174298.1:0-16621 GCF_000499845.2 Phaseolus vulgaris | reverse complement strand
GGGGCTAGCTATTCATACTCGAGGAGGGGGCGTCCCGAAGGAATCCCTTAACCCTTGCTCAAGGACTAAGAGCCCGAATTTTAACTCGTACTGATATCTGATTACCGGGGCTAGCTATTCATACTTGAAGAGGGGCATCCCGAAGGAATCCCTTAACCCCTGCTGAAGGACTAAGCGCCGAATTTTAACTCGTACTGATATCTGATACCGTGGGTAGCTGTTCATACTTGAGGAGGGGCGTCCCGAAGGAATCCCTTAACCCCTGCTCAAGGACTAAGCGCCCAGATTTTAACTCGTACTGATATCTGATACCGGGGCAAGCTGTTCATACTAGAGGAAGGGGCGTCCCGAAGGAACCCTTAACCCTGCTCAAGGACTAAGCGCCCGGATTTTAACTCGTACTGATATCTGATACCGGGGCTAGCTGTTCATACTCGAGGAGGGGGCGTCCCGAAGGAATCCCTTAACCCCTGCTCAAGGACTAAGCGCCCAGATTTTAACTCGTATTGACCGTACCAGGTATCTTGAGTTTCGTTTGATTATTTGGTGGCGACGCTTCATCTCGGTGGTGCTCCGTCTTTGACGACGCCTCTTTTGCGACGCCTTATCTTGGCGACGCCTTATCTTGGCGACGCTCATCTTGGCGACGCCTCATCTTGGCGATGTATCTTGGCGATGCCTTATCTTGGCGACGCCTTATTGGCGACGCCTTGTCTTTGTCTTTGTTTCTTTAATCTTTGATCTTACATGAAAGGGAAAAACTAAGGAAAATATCTTTAACTTTTCTTTTCTTTATTTGGGTGACCTCGTTAAAAAACCCCGGGAGGGAAAAAGAGTGTCCCCTTTACAAACTTCGACTGGAAAAACATCAACTGAAATAAAATTTTAAATTTGCCGCATTCCAACTATGTGGGATGGGGCTCCCTTCTAAAGTTTCTAGTTTATACGAACCATTCCCTTTGGCTTTGGTTATTCTGAACGGTCCGGTCCTTGGGAGACAATTTATTTTCTAGCTCGTAAGGATGAGCCTTTCTCATGACCAAATCACCAACCTGGAATTGTCGCAGCTTCACTTTGGAGCTATACTGCCGCTCCACTCTTCTCTTCACGCCTCTGCCTTGATTTTCGCCTCTTCTCTGCTTCATCTATTAGGTCCAGGTTCACCCTCCTTTTCCTCGTTGGATTCTTCTGCTACGAAGCCTAGGAAGCGGGGAGCTCTCATGGATTTCCACCGGGATCATGGCGTCCGATCCATATACTAAGCTGAAAGGTGTCTCCATGGTGGAGGATTGAGGCGTGGTGTGGTAAGCCCATACGATCCTTGGCACTCTTCAGCCCACGCCCCTTTAGCCTTCTCTAGTCTGCGCTTCAAACCTCTCAACAAAACTCTGTTTGCTGACTCGACCTGCCCATTCGTCTGGGGTGTTCGACTGAACGCAAACACCTGCTTGATTCCTACTTCGTGCATAGCTTCCCCAATTGTTGGCTTGCGAACTGGGTGCCATTGTCTGAAATAAGACGCCTTGGTACCCCAAACACACGATGTTCTTCCAAACAAAGTGTTGTACCTTGTGCGCGGTGATCTGTGCTACTGGTTCGGCCTCTATCCACTTGGTGAAGTATTCGATGGCAACGATCAAGTACTTCATCTGTCTTATCGCCAATGGGAATGGACCTAGGATGTCAATCCCCAAGTATGGAAAGGCCATGGGCTGTATATGGATCTCAATTCCTCGGCGGCGCCTTGTGCCAATCAGCGTGTTCTGACACTGCTTGCAATGCTTGCGTATCGCACAATCCTCTCTTACTGTTGGCCAGAAGAAACCCGCACGTATCACTTGGACGCCAAGGACCTTCCTCCCACGTGGCTCCCACAAATACCTTCGTGAAGTTCGGCCATTATCCTGGTGCACTCGTCGCCGCTTACGCACGTCAGATAGGGTGCGTAAACCCATGCCTGAACAATATCCCATCCACTAAGGTGTACCTGGCGGCGTTCCTCTTGATCTCTTGCCCTCCTCGGCTCTGCTGGGAGGAATTCCGCCGATAGGTATCACCTGTAAGGGGTCATCCAAGTGTCGCCTTCCTCCAAAGTGCATACATGTACACCCCTTTCTTCATCTGGCGAGGCTGCATAAGTACTGATGCAGGGTGCCCTCGCCGTGTCTTGACTCAGGGAGCGATGGTTACGTGGAATTCCTCTTGCCGTGCTAACATGAAGGACATCTACCCTGTTGTCTGCAACAAACTTTCGCGGCGTTTTGAGGGTCTCTTATAGTCCTCTGCCTTCCCCCTTTGCCTGAGCTGGCCAGCTTGGCAAGCAGGTCAGCTCTGGCATTTTGCTCCCGGGGACGTGCACTAGCTCAAACGCAGCAAGGCTCTTTCAACATTCGACGTACCTCAAGTACGCGGCCATCTGTGGATCCTTCGCTTGATATTCTCCCGTTACTTGCCCTGTGACCAATTGTGAGTCACTCTTTGCCAAGAGGCTCTGAGCACCCATTTCTTTAGCCAAGAGCATCCTAGCAATCAACGCTTCGTACTCCGCCTGGTTGTTGCTTGCCTTTGAAGGCGAAGCGTAAAGCCTGCTCGATCAACACTCCATTAGGCCCTTCCAAGATAATTCCAGCACCGCTCCCTTGCTGGTTGGAAGACCCATCCACTGAGAGCACCACTGTGCTCCTAACTCCACCCTTCAGGGTCTCCTCCTGGTGAAGTTCTGCCACGAAGTCGGCATAGACTTGCCCTTTGATGGACCCCCTGGCTCATATTGGATATCGAACTCTGACAATTCGACCGCCCTCGAACCATCCTCCCTGCCATCTGGCTTCTTGAGTACCTTTTGGATAGGGAGGTTTGTCATTACCACCACTGTAAAACTGTGGAAATAGTGGCGGAGCCTCTGTGCTGAGAATACTATGCTAGTGCTGCTTTCTAGTGATTGGTACCTTAATTCCGGGCCTTGTAAGGCCTTGCTCACGAAGTAGATGGGCTTTTGCACCTGGTCTTGTTCCTGGACAAGTACAGAACTGATGGCCCACTCGGTCACCGCAAAGTACAAGCGGAGGGGGACGCCTACTTGTGGCTTACAAAGCACAGGGGCGTCACCAAATACTCTTCAACTTGAGAAACGCTGCTTCACACTCGTCTGTCCACAAAACGACTATTCCTTTTGAGGCATTGGAAGTAAGGGTGGCCCTTCTCTCTCCAGCTGATACGAATCTCGATAATGCTGCCATTCGCCCTGTCAGTTGTTGAACTTCTTTCACTGAGGTTGGCTCTCATGGCGATGATGGTTGCACACTTGTCAGGGTTCGCCTCAATCCCCCTCTCTGTGAGCATGAACCTAAGAACTTTGCTGCCTCCACGCCAAAACGCACTTTTCTGGGTTTAACTTGAGGTGGTACTTTGATATGGTAGCGAACAACTCTTCTAGATCAGCTGCGTCTCGCCCTCTCTCGTGCGAAGTTACCACCATGTCGTCCATGTAGGCCTGTACGTTTCTTCCCCAGCATGGGTGCAAGGACCTTGTCCATCAGCCTCTGGTAGGTGGCCCTGCATTTTTCAAACCAAACGGCATTACCTTATAACACTAGCTGCATGTCTCCGTCATGAACGCCGTTTTGCTTTCGTCCCTGGGATGCATCTTGATCTGATTGTAGCCTGAGAACGCATCCAAGAAACTCAGCATCTTGCAGCCCGAGGCGCTGTCCACTAATGCGTCGATGTTGGGTAATGGGTATTAGTCCTTGGGGCATGCTTTTCAGATCTGTGAAGTCAACGCACATCCTCCACTTCCCATTCGCCTTCTTCACTAGAACTACGTTGGCTAGCCACTCAGGGTATTGTATCTCCCTGATGTGTCGGCGCTGAGCAGCTTCTGTGTTTCCTCCTTCACAACAGGCATCGCTCTTCGTGAACTTCCTCCTTCTTTGTCTCACAAGGCGAACCTTTGCGTCCATGGTGAGATGGTGCACAAAAAATCTGGGTCAATACTGGTATATCCCGCAGTCCACGCGAAAGGATCTAGGTGACGTGAGATTACTGCAGCTACCTCTTCTTTTTCTTCTTGGCTCAGCAAGCGTCCTAATTTGAACACCTTACCCCCTCTTTGTCTTTCTACTATGTTATCTTCTGGTCGGGGTCGCTCATTCTGTACATTCTTTGTAAGAGACCGTTCGTGGAGTCTCTCCCATAGGCGTCACCCACGGATGCATCGGGCATCGCCTCCTCTGGCCTCCTCCTGTGGGCGAGGCCTCTTCGTGTACTCCTTCCATCGGCGAGGCATCGCCGTTTCTTCCTTCCGTATGTGCCTCTTCTATAGGCGTCGCCCCTGCGGATGCATCGGGCATCGCCTCCTCTAACGGGTCTAACTCCATTTGCGAATTTGAAACGAATGGTTGCTCAATCACCATGACCACGCCCCTCTTTGTCTTTAGGCTATTTAGTAGCACTTACGGGCTTCTTCTTGATCCGACTTGATCACAATTACCTTACCACTAAGATCTGGCAGCTTCATCTTCATGTGGCGCGTGGAGGACACCGCTCAATGTTCAAAGCAGGTGTTCCTAACAAAATGTTGTAGGCTGAGTTGGCGTGACCACCAAGTACTGGATGTTCTCGGTGCGTGATGCTGGTCCATCAGTGAACGTTGTCCTCAGCTCCAAGTAGCCTCGTACCTCTACTGGATTATCTACAAATCCATACAAGCATCCAGTATAGGGTCTCAAAAGGTCGGGGGACAACTATAGTTTGTGAAGGTTGACCAAACATGACATCTGCGGAACTGCCCTGGTCGACGAGAACCCTATGCACCTTCCTTCCTGCCGTGACTACTGAAATGACCACTGGGTCATTGTCATGTGGGACCACATCCCGCAGGTCAGCCCTTGTGAAAACGAGGTCTGACTCCCATGGGTCGTTGGAAATTCCTCTGCAACCGTACTCACTGACCTCACATATTTCTTCCATTGAGAGGCGTGGGCCTCCTCTAGAAAAGCCGCCAGAGATGGTGTGTACTTCTCCGTGAGTTGGGACTTCATGCGCTTGACCTTCCTCTGGCGTCGCCGAGACTGTGGTCGTGGTAGACCCAGCGAGATAATCTTTCAAGAAACCATTCTTCACAAGCTCGTCCAACTGATAGCCTAGCGCCAAGCAGTTGTTAATATGGTGCCCAAACGCCTCGTGGAATTCGCACCATGATTCCTTGCGAGGCCCCAAAATTTTGTCAGACTTTACTGGTGGCCTCAACCTGTCAGCTATGTTGGGCACAACGATGAGGTCTTTGAGTTCCACCACAAAGTTGTGCCTTAGTGGTCTACTTCCTCTCTCCTTCCTTCGGCTCGACCCCTTGGCAGGGCCCTCCTTGTCTCATAAGTGCGCTTCCTGTCTGAGTTCCTTTTCTCTATGGCAGCTTCATGGACCCTAGCAGGTTGTGTGCGTATCTGCGCCCTTGGTCGCGCTAGTGCAGCAATCGGCACTTCTCGTATGCCTCGCCCTCCGAGGCAATGTGCTCTACCTCTCGACGCCTTACTTCAGCGAAAGTTTTGGGGCGGTTGCGGTTGAGCGATTTGCTAAAAGATCCAGGACACATCCCCTTCCTAAATGCGTACACGATCATGGGCTCTTTGTGGTACCTACCTTTACTACCTGCGCTTCGAAGCGACTTATGTATTCCTTCAGGGTCTCCCCTTGGAATTGTTTCACGTCAAAAAGGTCGTACGAGACTGGGGCTGGGGCACTGTTGGCTAGATACTGCTCTCTAAATAGTTGTGAGAGTGTGCGAAGGACGTGATGTGACCCTCTGGGAGGCTGATGAACCAATCCAGGGCCATCCCAATCAAAGTGCTCATAAAGAGCTTGCATTTCACGGCATCAGAGCCGCCAACCAACATCATTTGTGTGTGGATCGCCGTGAGGTGCGCCTCGAGATCCTCCATCCCTGTGAAGGTTACCTTGGGCCCTGTGAACGTGTTGGCGATTTCTGTCTCTAAGATCGCCTGTGAGAACGGCGTTGTGAATTCCCTAGGTGGGGAGGCAATCTCAAGCTCGTCTACATCGCGCCATCCACAACGTAACTCCTCATTGGCTCGGTGGAGTTCATCGTTTCTCGCCTGAGAAGCTGCAAGATCCACCTGCATGCGCTCTTGTTTCGCTTTCGAGGCTGCCATTGCGTCCTGCAGCCCTTGCATCATGGCCATGAGTTGCTGCATGGTCATCTCTTCACTCCTAGCGCGTGTTGGTCACATGGTCATGGCTTTCTGGGAACTTTCTCAACTTATCTGGGTTTTAAGAACTGGACCTGGGAAACTTGCGTGGTGAGGTTGATGTTTTAGATCGGCCCCACGGTGGGCACCAAATGTTCCAGCCGGTTGACCGGGATCGTCATTGCGCGTGGCTTGTCCCTACGAGCTAGGGCACCTTCGTCTTGCTTCGTCTTATGAGTACCTGAAAGAAGTGAACAAAGGGGCGCCCTTGCGGCCGTTTGCACTCCGACGATCAAGTCAGCTAGCGAGAAACATCAAAAGGGGACACACCCTTGAGAGGTGGTCGAAAGAACTGTGCTGAATGACTGAAACTGTGTGACTAGAACTGTGTTGCCCTAATTGCCTTGTGCTCACTGTGAGTGCGTCGTCAAGACAACTAGGGTTTTCTCTGTGTATCTGTGTGTATTAGGCTAAAATTCTCCTCCTCTTCAAATGCTCCCAAGGTCCCTTTTTATACACCTCTCATCTTTAAAGCGCGTTAAAGCGTATTGAAAGCGTATAAAAACATTCCTTGGAACATTCGAATCTTAACTGAATTAACGCGTACCTTGGCAAACTTTCACTGAAACCTTTAATGAGCACGTGTGCCTTGCCACGTGCCCTTCTGACTTGATCGTTATTCTGTGTAGAGGGTCCCACAGCGCCGCAACCCAACTTAAGGTTATTCCATCGTGTGAGCCCTCTTTCCTGCGAAGTCCTTCTGTCACGTGGGTTGACTTTTTGGGTGCCAACTCATGCGCCCCAATCACATATCACTTGCCCTGGGGGTGTATCTTCCTTTCTCTCGTACCATGCACATGGTTCTCCCCTGGTTATGGCCCTCTCATGGGTCTTATCTGTTCTAGGGTCTCCCAGCGGTGGCGTGGGTACTTCTCGAGTCAGGATATCCCCTACTGATCCTAGAACTTGCTACTGTTTTGGACTGTCGAGGCCCGACGCCTCTCTTGGGCGATGCCTCTCTTAAGCGACGCCTCAGCGAGGCAATGACTCGAGCGGTCAACCTGTTGACTTCTCTTTCTTGGGTCCCTTGAGGCTCCCCACCATGCGATGACTCTAACCTTTGGTCAACGCCCGAGGACGGGACGGTACACCAACGTTTCAAAATGCTAAGTCCAGTTTACCTATCTCTTCTTGCATTCTCTTATCTAATTGCAAACTGACTTTGTTTTATGCAGGAGTACTGAATTCGTGGGCGAATTCTCTCCAACTTGGGGCGCATGATGAGAATAAAAAATACATGAAGATGACCAAGGATGCTACACTTTAAGGGTCATCTCAACAAGCAAATAAAGACCTCATTAATAGGAGGAATGGACAAGGGCCAAAACATCTAAAGTTCTTCTTATCAGTCTTTTCAAAAGATGAGCCCCAAGCCCAACCCATGAGCAGCAAGGCCAAGGCTTTAGGAGATGAGCATCATTGAATGTCTCTAATTGTAATTTCTTTTTGGTATTTGTAGTAGAACATAAAAAGGAAGGTGAAGATATAGATATAAGAGGTGCAAATGTACAAAGATAAGTCACACCTTCCATGTGACATAAAAAGAAGGTGCAAGTGTAGTTTTAGGAGGTGCCAAAGAAAGAAACCAAGTCACACCTCCCATCTCTCACCTTCCATTTGACTTGTTTTTGGTGGCAATTTCAAATGAGTTTCATTTGAATTTTCCCACCTAAATTTCAGCACCCTCGCACTATAAATAGAGGTGTCATGCTCATGTAAATTCAGAATTTGAATTTTAAGAAAGGTTACTATACACAAATTTGTGTGTGAGTTGTGAGAATTGTTCCTCCTTCTTTTTGTCTCGTCTTGTGAGTGATTGGGAAGCTCCAAGTGGCGGCATTCAAGCACTTATCTAGGATCATCACCTCCAAGTGGCGTGTTCATCCCTCCTATGGACTACAACCACATAAGTCTTTCTCATTCCATCTCCATTTCCATTTCCTAATCACGTCTTTGTAATTTCAATCGATAGTTTGTGTTCTTATGTTGTGTTCTTCATTTCTTTTGGTTGTTCATGTTCATCTTGTGTTTTCCTTTTCAATTTTGCATTTGTAGTTCATTTTCAATCGGTAATTGTGTTTCAATTCCTTATGTTGTTTTCGGTTCAATGTGGAATGGCACTAATCTTGAGTTTGGTTCATCTTTTGGAAGGCTTTGTTCTCTAATGACGTTTCCTTAAGTTCCTCCACTTGTACCGATTTGTTTGTCTTTGATTATAACTCCTAAGTGTCATCATTCATCACATATATTGTTGTTTTAATATGCTGAAAAGTGTCTATGCTTGATTCAACTCACATCATATGGTGTTCATCTTTCCATGGACTGGTGTCTCGTGTGCTTAGTCCTTGACAACAATCTCTCATTTTGGCTCTTCTTGGTTAGCCTTGACATACTCCTTCAGGAACCCTTCCTTCACCAGGCTAGCCAGTTGGTGACCCAAGGTTATGCATCGTTCAACGTTGTGACCAAATGCTTTGTGGAACTCGCACAAGGCATCTCTCCGCGATCCCAAGTTTCGATCCGTCTTCTAGGGAAACTTGTGTTGAACCTTGTGGTATTCAAGTTTTGAAGAATCCAAATCTTTTGAAGGATGTTGAAGCCTCTGCTATGCTTGATGTTGTTGTGCTGGTTTAAGCTTTGTTCTGGGTACTTTATATATTGTAATCCATCCTGTGATTAAATCTAAAGCTTTAGCATTCTCAATCTTTGTGAAAGTAAAATGTTTTCAAACTAAGTTAAAACAACCGATTGTTTTTTCGAAACAACAGATTGTTTATACTTAGATGTTTTGAGAAAAAGATTGAATTTTTTTTTGAATGGTTGAACTGTTAAAGTACCAAAACAACCGATTGATTCGAGGAAACAACCGATTGCTTGTTTTGGGACCATAACAGAAAAACTGTTTTCTCTTTTACTGAGCTTTAAATGTTTTAACTGCTTACGCTCCAGTCATTAAATGCTTTGACCAATCTTTTAATGCAATTTAAGAGTTTGTTAAGATTTGATAACAAACTACATCTTTAAATAAATTCAGAAAAACAGATTTGACAATTAAGAATCTTTGACAAAGTTTTTCCAAAAAGTTTTTCAAAGTGCTGAGATTGCTAAGAGTTTGTGATTGATCAAAGTGTTGGAATAGGATTCTGCTTGTATTGATTTCAGATTATCTTCTGTAACAAGTGTAATCCTTGTACTCTGTTGAACAATTCGTTTTTGTGTTTGCTGAGATTGGTTGTGTGTTCTTGAGGTGTTCAAGATCAGCAATCTTAGTGTTGGCCAAGGAAAGTGTGTTTCTTGAGGTGTTCAAGGTCATTCTCTTGGTTGTGGTGTAAGTGATCAAGTGTTCAAGATCAGCATCCGATTGTTTTTCCAATATTGTGCTTTTGCTTTATGTTTTGAAAAACTGAATTCTTAATCAAGATTTTTGATCCTGCCGGTTGACTCGAGTGCAAGAGTCTTGTCACGTCAAAGGTATCTCCCTCTGGATCGGCTTTGCACCACGCTAGCTTCCGTCCTTCACACCTCGATTCTCCACAAGAACCTGAAAAAGACAGAGTGGCGCCGCTGCGGCCGATCGCGCTCCGACGCTCAAGTCAGTGACGGAATCACCAAAAATCTAAGAGAGAAAAGCTAAAACTCAAGGAACCGTGCAAAATCTCTCTCAGCGTACTCAAGTGTTCTCAAAAGCGTAAAGAAGTGTTCTAAACGCGCGTACCACAGAATCTGTTAAGAGTTCCTTATATACCTGAGCATTTTCTCTCTCCTGACGATTACACCTCCAAACACGTGGCTCGCATCTAGTTGTACACGTGTCACCATCTGGAGCGTCCTCTACTTGAGCGTCACTTCTACTCTTCAGGCTGTTCGACTAAGTTACCCATGCAGGGAGTAACTCGGTGCATAGCTGCCTTGGAGCGCGATCTCTTCTAGTGGCGAGCACGGGGTGTCACCATGCACACCTTCTCTGTGGTCTCGCCTGCCGCTATCACGATCTGCTTTACTTGCTCATCGTGCATGTTCTGGTAAACTATTCCCTTGCCTCAACCTCTGGCTAGGGAATGATCATCTGATAACTTCGTCCTTCGTACTCGTACCCTTTGAAGGCCCTAAGCAAGCCTTCCTGATCCTTCGGCGATCTCTAACCACTTGGTCGCCTAAACCCACATACGGCGACAATGACACAACCCTGGTGACCGCCGGTTAGATATGCTAGAGATCGGAGAACACCAACTTAACGATTGGCGATTACACAGACTTCCCGATGTACTTCCCTTCTGTCAGCCAGGTGTTCCGCTCAACACGCCTATATTATCGCTTGCTGCCACGTCATCACTCCCGACTACCTGGTCGGTACAGTTTTCTTGAAGTATTTTTCATTCTAAGCTTAAAAGTTTACTAAAATCTTTCTTAAACAATTCATCCCCCCTCTCGTTTAAGGCCATAAATTCTAACAATTGGCATCAAGAGCTTGGTTCTTGAAAGTTATTCAAGTTGATCAAAAATATTTTTTCTGGCTGGAAAACTATCTTTTGAGGAAGGTGCTTCAATCTACAAACCACCTTTATTCTGTGGATTGAACTATAAGTTTTGGGAAGCAAGAATGAAAATCTTTATTGAATCTATTGATCAAGGAATTTGGGATTCAATTGAAAATGGTCCTTACATTCCAAAGTTCAAAAAGGATAATTCTTTCATTGCAAAACCTTTGTCCAAATGGACAAATGATGAATGTAAGATGGCCCAGCTTGATCGGTCTGCTCAAAACATTATAGCTTCTGCACTAGATACTAATGAATTTTTCAGGATATCAAAGTGCAAAACTGCTAAGGAAATGTGGGAGATGTGGGAGACACTCAAGGCTGCTCATGAACCAAAGGAAGTTGATCCTGCCGGCAACTCGAACGTGGAGGAATCGCTTCGTAGCACTCTCTGCCCTGTCTACGCGACTGCGTCTTCTGCAGAATCACCCTCAGAACCTTCTCTTGCTTCTCCAAACGTGGCCTGCAAAACACACAGACGGCGCCTCTAGCGGTCGTTTGCACTCCGACGATCAAGTTAGTCCACAGAACCACCAAAGACTAGAAAACTAGTAGTGTGTGTGAAAAACTCTTGCTCTCTGTTTTTCGTCTCCCCTTCACTCTCACCCTGATTCTCTCTTTTATCTCTCTTTCCCTGCTTCTGGGCATAACAGAATTCTGTTATGCTTTTCTGGCCTGTGTCAGAACCCTGTTATGCTTTTCAGAGAAAGCGTACCTTCAGAATCAGCAGTGGGAGCGTGAGAGTCTGTGCATGTCTGCGCGTCTCTGCGCTTGGCTGCGCCTGTCTGTACCTTTAGTGGTACGGAGTGCTCTTTTGTCTGGACCGCACCCCTCTCAGAAGATGACACGTGGAGGCCTGCAACTCACATCTAACCACCCACGTGTCATTTACTGTAAGGGCTCTAGCGCTTCTCTTTGTGTGCCTAAGTTACGCCCTTGCGGAGTAACTTAGGATGTTTCTCTTATCTGGGCAGATCACATACTCTGGGGAGAACGTCGGGTGTGGCTGGTCTAGGCACACTCACCAAACGTTGCTCTCTGAGTAGGCGACTCACCCTTCACGATGCCACGCACGTAATGGGTTGAGGGAATAACCAATCACTGACTGGTTTACTAGTTCCCTCAGGCCATTCTCGTGCATGATTCCCTGAGGTGTGCTCATGCGAGATCCATGCGTAACGCTCTCGCTGGGAACCTCAGTCCCAGTTTAACTGCGTGTAACACGAGACCCCGATGACAATACACCCGATGACTGATCAGTGTTTATTTGCTTCTCGCGTTCT
Source organism: Phaseolus vulgaris (assembly GCF_000499845.2). Taxonomy (NCBI): domain Eukaryota; kingdom Viridiplantae; phylum Streptophyta; class Magnoliopsida; order Fabales; family Fabaceae; genus Phaseolus; species Phaseolus vulgaris. The sequence continues at coordinate 4,534 of NW_027174298.1, read as the reverse complement.
GCCTTCAGGCGTTAGTCTGAGAACTGGTCTGTTGGTGGCCACTTGGCTACTGACCACCGATCACCATTCTGGATGATCTGTCCCCCGACCTCTCTGCCGCCTGATCTGTTGGTGGTCACTTGGTTACTGACCACCGATCACCGCTCTTGGCGATCGTCCCCCTGACCTCTCTGCCACCTGGTCCACGTGTCACCCTGCGAGTGATCCACGTGGTTCTCTGTTGCTGACGTCATCGACTACCGATGACCGATCGTATCACAAGCCCCCCAGTCTCGAGTCGAGAACTCGTTCTCAGCGAAGAGACTATGTGGTCGTGCCCTCAGTCCACGTGGCAAGTGGGGCCGCCTCACGTGCCACCTCACGTGCTGCTTCTTTAACGTTTGGACTTCTTCTCTTAATCTCGCGACACGTGGCCCCATCAACGGCCAGCGCTGTGCGTCGCTAGCGCTTCTCTTATTCAAATTGGCGCGCCCTTTCACTGTTCCTCCATCTTCTTCATTCGACTCCCAGACTCTCTGCGAACTTCTCCTCTGCGCACCCATCTTTCTTCAAATTCTCTGCTTCCCAAACTCTTGTGATCATCCAAAGGTATGGTTTTTCTTCTCCGTGGCCCCTTTTTGGTCATCTTTACCGATTGCATTTATCATTCTGGTTATCATGCATTCATCTTCTCTATGTCCCTCTCTCGAACCCGCGCTAGGGTTTTTTCATGCCCTCGCTCTGACTTCTGCTTCTTCTTCTTTCTCTTTCACCTGGGCATCTCCTTCTCCTTTCCCCTCTCTGTTTTCACCGAAACATTCATCATTCCCTCTTCTTCCATTCATTCTGACCTTTTTCGTTTTTTCTCCATTAGCAGCTATCTCACGATGGCTCGCTTGAAACAAACTGCGCGCATCATTGCCCCATCCTCTGGTGCACAGCCTTCCGCGAGTGCGCCAGCTCCACCACCGTCTGTGGCTACCTCCTACCACGACAATGCCAGAGTCTACGAATGGGCTCCCTTGGCATTGCTCGCTGAAACCTCCACCCTGCTGCCCAAGGGTCATCTCACGTCCCTGCTAAGTCGCAACCCCGATGAGGCTTCCTGCTCCATCGACAGGGAGAATGAATTCAACATCCAAATCCGCATTCCTCCTCGAGGAATGCCTATCTGCGCGGATGGCAGGGCCACCAATGGGGTGCCCTTCGTCTTCGTCTACTCCGCTATTTTCAAGAGGTTGAAGCTGCGCCTCCCTTTCACTTTCTTCGAAAAGGAGCTGATGATGGAGTTAAACGTCGCGCCTTGCCAACTCCATCCAAATGCTTGGGCCTTCATCCGGGCATTTCAGATCCTCTGCAGCTATTTCGGGCACAACGCCTCCGTGGACGTGTTCCTCTACTTCTTCGAAGCGAAGAACCCTGGGGACAGGTCCTGGGTCAGCCTGAACGGGGTTGCTGGACGGGTGCTCCTGGGCCTGTACCAGCAATCCTTCAAAGATTGGAAGGGCATATTCTACATGATATCTGCTACCCCTCAAAGTCCAAATCTGCTCGAGGGGTACCCCCTCTACTGGGTTCCTGGAGTTGAATTCAAGAAATCCAGGGACCTCGAAGCTATGGCCCCCTATGAGCGCGAGCTGTGCGGGCTGCTCCTGGGGGCCAAGTACAATTCTGCTCATCTCATCAAAGACGAGTTCGATGTGGTGGCCTTAAAAAAGTATATAGGTAGCCCTTCTTTCCCCTCTTAGGTTACCTGCGCCTTTTCATGCATGATTTTATGTGTTTTTTAACTTACTTGCGTACCTTGGTCGTCTAACTCTTCCTTTTTTTCATCTATGCAGACTCAATGTCAGGGAAGGACAGGAGGCTAGCTTTACTAGAGCTTGCCAAACGTAGGGGAGCCAAGGGCACTGGCTCCTCTTCTTCTACAACTGAGCCCATTGCAGCCCCTCCACTCTCGGTCGCGCCAGCTGAAGGCCCCGAGCAAGGGAAGAAAAGGAAAATGCTGGTGAAGGCTTCCACTTCATCTGCTGCTGCTGCTGCTTCAACTGAAGAGGAGAGCTCAGGCTCTCCTCTTGTACACCACCAGAGGAAGAGAGCAGCGGTTGAGGGGCCTCATCTCTCCAGCCTGGAGAGATTGAGGTGGTGGAAGTAGAGGAAGGGTCTTCCCCTCCTCCCTGCGCTCAAACTGCCTCAGAGCCCACCAACCTTCCTTCTCCAGGCCAGCAGTTGCCTCCAACTACCAAACTGCCATCTTCCCCCCCAGCAGGCCAATCACCTGGTCCATCCGCTCATCCTGCTGGGGCGCTTCTGCCCAAACTGGGGGTGCACCACCACCACTGCCGCCAATCCCTACCGCCACTGCTGAATGTGGTGGGTCTAGCTCGCGCCCAAGCGCTTCTGGGGCCACCCACGAGAATTTCAGCAGGGTCATCACCCTGGTTCGACAGCTCATAAGCAACTGTGAGCTTGTCGAGTGGAATGGTGATGAGGTGGACATGCACCTGGCAAGGCAGGTAGTGCTCTCTCTGGAGTTCTCCACCCAGCATCGCAAGCAAATAGCCCTGGAGAAGAGGGTGAAGGAGCTTGAGCACGACAAGGAGTCACTGCGAAGTGACTTCGAAGCTGCTCAAGGGTCTGTTGAACTGATGCGAGGCATGGTGGAGAAGGCTAGGAGGGAATACCTAGCGCAGGTCCAAGAGACCATCAAGACGGAGATCTTGATGGGGTAGACGGTGAGCTCTTTGGACTGCGCGGTGGTGGAGCTTAGGGCCGAGACTTCCTCCCTGCGCCAACTGAACACTCAGCTAGTGGGGGAGCTCGAGTCCACCAAAGAAGCAGCTGCTGGTGGGGAGAAGAGACTTGAGGAGGTGGTGGGCAAACTGTCTGAAGCTGCCTCCTCCCTTGCTGCCGTCACCACTGAGAGAGATGCTGCGGAGGCTTCAAAGCAAGAACTGGAGGTGGAGAAGGCTGATTTGATGAACGTGGGTGCTGATGCCCTTACAGATGGATTCGAGCTAGCACTCGAGCAAATCAGATGCGTTCTCCCAGACCTGGACCTCTCGCAGTTCAGCATCTACCATGAAGTGGTGGATGGAAAGCTCATCCCTCCTGCCCCTTAAACTTTTCTCTTCTCTGTAAATTTAACTTCTGCACAATTTTCCTTTGTACTTTAAAATTGTATAAGACTTGACTGTGAATATATATCTCAATGCTTCTTTTCTTGCATAAGTTTCTTCCCTTGTATTTTCTTTGAGCTTCACTTATCTTTATGTGCGCGACTAACTGTTAGCTAGCTTAGGTTCAGCGCGATCTTGAGCTTTGTCTTTCACTTTGCGCACGACTAAGTGTTAACCAGCTTAGGCTTAGCGCGATCTGCTTCTCTTATTCTTTCGCTTCTACTTGATCATGACTGGCTATTCCCTCAGCTTGGTGTTTAACAGTCCTCGTGCGCTGCTTTGCACCACTAGCCAATTACTGACGACTCATCAGTGATCGTTCTTTAGTCTTTACTTAGCTTCTCTGTCGCTCTAGCGCTAAGTGCATAGAGGACTTTGACATCGATCGCTCAAGGTGATGCCTCGTCTTGGGGAAAGAAAAGTGTTTCTCGCTAACCCCTCTTACTTTCCCCAAGGTCATCACCCTTTGGCGGGTTGAGTCGCTCATTCCCTGCCTCACTCCTGGGGTGAGAAGGGTTTCGGACTAAGAGTCTTACTGGGCCAATATTGGTGTATGCCAAGTGGGTAAGGACGTTTTGTCAAAACCTTTCCTTTCCCTCCTTTGGTCTTACTAGCACCCCTGGCTTTTCAAACCTTTAACTGCTTGCGCTCACACCTGGGGTGAGGAAGACTTAGATCGGTGCCAGTACTTGCGCCTGGGCCTCACTTTAGAGTTGTGCCTCCGCTCTACTCTTCTCTTCACAGCTTCAGCACTGACTCTGGCCTCTTCTCGCACTTCGTCTAGCAGATCCAGATTCACCTTACGCTCTTCATTGGACTCTTCAGCAACGAAGTTCAAGAATCTGGGGGAGCTCTCCTGTATCTCCACAGGAATCATGGCGTCTGTCCCATAGACAAGGCTGAAGGGTGTCTCATGGGTGCTGGACTGTGGGGTGGTGTGATAAGACCATACAATTCTGGGGACCTCCTCTGCCCAGCCTCCTTTGGCCTTGTCTAGTCTTCGCTTCAGCCCCCTGAGCAGCACTCGATTTGCTGACTCCACCTGCCCATTGTTTGTGGGTGCTCCACTGAAGCGAAAACCTGTTGTATCTTTAACTCTTCACACATCTTCCTCAGCTGATGACTTGTGAACTGGGTGCCATTGTCGGAAACCAGCCTCTTGGGTATTCCGAAGCGGCAGACAATGTTCTTCCAGACGAAGTGTTCGACTTTCTGTGCGGTGATGTGTGCAACTGGCTCTGCCTCCACCCACTTGGAAATATCGATGGCCACAATGAGGAACTTCATCTGCCTTGTCGCCAGGGGAAAGGTCCTAGGATGTCAATCCCCCATGTATGGAATGGCCACGGGCTATGGATGGACCTCAACTCCTCAGG
>NW_027174297.1:0-16631 GCF_000499845.2 Phaseolus vulgaris | reverse complement strand
AGAATCGAGGCGGAGAAGTTATCTTGCAACCTTATGATGGCGGAAATCGAACACTCAAGGGTGGAGGACGCCATGAGCACCGAGCTGAGGGTGGCGCGTAAGGAGGCCACCGATCTGCGCCAGAAGTTGCACCTCCTAGCTCAAGAGAAAATCGAGCTGGAGAGCAAGCTGGTTCCCTACCGTCTCAAGGTGGCTGACCTGGAGGCATCAATCAAAGCGGATGCAGCCAAGGTAGAGAACCTTGAGAAGAGGTCGGTCGATCGGGAGGTTCTCTTAGGAAAAGTTGAGAAGGAGAGGGATGACGTCGTGGCTGAGCTCGCCGAAGCCAGGGAGGAGAATGCAAAGATCGCTGCAGCTGGCCCAGGCGCGGGAGGAAAACAAGAAGGTTGCTGAAGACCTCGCTCAGACTCGCAGGGAAACTGAAGAACTGAAGAAGCGAGCTGACGAGCTGAAGCAGCAAACCGAGGGGCTCAAGCAACAAAATGAAGATCTTGAGCTGAGCTCCGCCCAAGTCCTCGCCGTGGGTTTGACGCCGCCCTGGAGCAATTTGCCTGCCAGTATCCCGATCTGACCTCTCCATGGTGTCAATATGCAACGAAGTGGTGGATGGGAAGATCGTTCCTTCTGAAGATTAGCTGCTTCCCTCCATCACTTATTGCTATTTGCTTTGCAAACTTTGTAATAACTCTCTTTCTTTGTATTTGAACTGATGCCACTTTTATCATAGATTTTCTGCTTCTTCATACGATTTCTCTGTTTGCCTTGCTTTTCCTTGTAAAAATCGCTTAAACGAAATTGACTTAGCAATTCTGCGAGCGCAACTGTTCACTTACTGCTTTAAACTATCAACTTTCGAACGATAGCATTCTAATAACTTGTGAACTTAAGGCAATGAACTTCAGCGTGAAACTACTTACTAAACAGCAAGCTTCAATCCAACTGATAGTTTAAGACATAGTTCACCTGATCTGCTCCATCAACGGGCCCTTACTCTTGCCATCGCTTGAATTTCTTCTGATCGCCAAAGAGTCTTGGCGATACCGCTTCCTCTTGCCTTCATAACTTGGCCATTGTTCCCTCATCTGGGTAGAGGCGCCTTTCGGATCCTTCTCTACCTTCCCTGAGTTTCAGAACAGTAAGCCGGATAGCTAGGCGTTCTCTTCGAACCTACCTTAGCTATCCTTTAAACTTCTTCCACCCTTCACACCGTACCTGAACTCGTTCGAGACGAGAAGGATTTTATCTTGCCTGAACTCGCTCGACGGCGAGAAGGTCTTTAACTCGCCTGAACTCGCTCGACGGCGAGAAGGTCTTTAACTCGTGCCTCTACATTGCCCCAGGGCTACATCTTCTCTCCCCTGGAGGCACTGAGGACTTTTTACTGGTGCCTCTACATTGCCCCAGGGGCTACATCTTCTCTCCCCTGGAGGCACTGAGGACTTTTTCTCTTTCTCGCCTGCACTCGCTCGACGGCGAGGAGGTCTTTATCTCTTTCTCGCCTCAGGACGCGCGAGGGCGTTGAGGTCTTTTAAACGTGTGGTGCCTCCGATCGCCGAAAGACGATGAGGACTTTTAACTTTAACTGATGCCCCAATCGCCGAAAAGCGATGGGGACTTTAACTTTTAGAAAGCATGCAACATAACTTCAACTCGCCTTAAATCACATACGAGTGACAAGGTCTTTTTTCAAAACTTTCGCAACAACAAAGCATGCAATCTAAAACACTTTAAACTTTGAAAACTCTTCTTTATTGGGTGGCCTCATTAAAAACCCTCCTTAGGGAAAAAAGAGTGCCCCCTTCAAACTGTTTTAACAGAAAGCTTGCAAACTCTTCGTGTTTGTTTTTACTTACAAAGCTTTTAACTGTAATATAACTTGAGGTGCGTGGCGTTCCAAGTGCGAGGAATCGCCCCTCCTTCCAACGTTTCTAAGCGGTAGGCGCCGTTCCCGAGCGCCTCGGTTATCCTGAACGGTCCCGTCCACTTAGGCGACAACTTGTTCTCCATCTCGTACTGGTGGGCCTTCCTCATCACCAGGTCGCCTTCTTTAAACTGCCTTGGCATCACCTTCGAGTTATACCTTCGTTCAATCCTTCTTTTCACTGCCTCAGCTTTTACTCTCGCCTCCTCCCTGACCTCATCCAGCAAATCCAGATTCAGCCTTCTTTCCTCATTCGAGTCTTCCGCTACAAAGTTCTGGAATCTCGGCGAGCTCTCCTGGATTTCCACTGGAATCATTGCGTCGCATCCATAGACCAGCTAAACGGGGTCTCATGGGTTCCTGACTGCTCGGTGGTGTGGTACGCCCAAACTATACGGGGTACCTCCTCAGCCCACGATCCCTTGGCTTTCTCTAGCCTTCTCTTCAAGCCTCTTAGCAATACCCGATTGGCGGACTCTACTTGGCCATTTGTCTGAGGGTGCTCGACGGATGCAAATACTTGTTGAATTCCCACCCCTTCGCACAGCTTCTTCAACAGGTGACTTGCAAACTGAGTCCCGTTGTCCGACACCAGGCGCTTAGGCACACCAAACCGGCACACGATGTTCTTCCACACAAAGCTCTCGATCTTGTGCGCGGTGATCTGGGCCACTGGTTCTGCTTCGATCCACTTGGTGAAATATTCAATTGCCACCACCAAGTACTTCATCTGCCTGATCGCCAATGGGAAAGGTCCCAGAATGTCGATCCCCCATGTATGAAACGGCCAAGGGCTGTAAATCGACTTCAACTCCTCGGGAGGCGCCTTGTGCCAATCGGCGTGCTGCTGACATTGCTTGCAACACTGTGCATACTTCTTGCAGTCCTCTCTCATTGTAGGCCAATAGTAACCTGCACGGAGGGTTCTTGCGGCCAGAGCTCGACCCCCGACGTGGCTTCCACATATCCCTTCATGGAGCTCGGCCATGATTCTTGTACATTTCTCTCCGTGCACACATTCCAGGAGTGGGTGTGTGAACCCAAACCTATACAACTCGCCATCAATCATTGTGAACTTGCTAGAATTCTTCTTTATCTTCCTAGCCTCCGTCGGATCTAGCGGGAGAAGGCCATCTGCCAGGCATCGCTGGTACTGTGTTATCCACGTGTCTGGCTCATGCGTAGCGCAGACCTGCGTCATGTTCACCTCTCTCCCCGACATGCTCTTATTCTCGGCGATCTCAAGGTCTCCTGAGTCAAGACCTGTGACTCCTCGCCGCTTTCTCCGTCGACTTGCTTATTTGAAGAACCAGGTGATCTGCCACAAATGCTCTAGGCGTCTTCAGAGTTTCTTGGATCACCGTCCTCTGCCTACCCCCTTGCCCGAACTGGCGAGCTTAGCTAGCAAGTCAGCTCGGGCATTCTGCTCTCTGGGCACATGCACCACTTCAAAGGAGACAAAGGAACTCTTCAACTCCTGCACATACTCCAGGTAAGCCGCCATTTGTGGATCCTTGGCCTGGAACTCGCCTGTTACTTGTCCCGTGACCAGCAGCGAGTCACTCTTAGCCATCAGCACCCTAGCTCCCATCTCCTTGGCCAGCAAGATTCCGGCGATCAGCGCCTCATACTCTGCTTGATTGTTGCTGGCTTTGAAGGCAAACCTCAGGGACTGCTCAATCAGCACACCGTTGGGCCCTTCCAAGATGACTCCAGCACCGCTACCCTGCTGGTTCGACGATCCGTCCACCGAGAGCACCCAACGGAAATCATCCCCCTCAACTCGTGCTGCTTCTGACGAGAGCTCGACCACGAAATCAGCGAAAATCTGCCCCTTGATCGGACCTCGGGGCTCATACTTGATATCGAACTCCGACAGCTCCACCGCCCACTTCACCATCCTCCCAGCTACATCGGGCTTCTTCAGAACCTTCTGGATGGGCAAGTCGGTCATCACCAGTATTGTAAAACTGTGAAAATAGTGGCGCAACCTCCTCGCCGAAAATACCACAGCCAGCGCGGCTTTCTCCAAGGCCTGATACCTCACCTCCGGGCCCTGCAGCACTTTGCTGACGAAATAAATAGGCTTTGAGCCTGGTCCTGGTCTTGGGCGAGCACCGCACTCACCGCCCTCTCAGTCACAGCAAAATACAACCTGAGAGGGGTTCCCACCAGCGGTTTGCACAAAACCGGCGGGCTCGCCAGGTACTCTTTAAGCTTGACGAAGGCCTCTTCACACTCCTTCGTCCAGGCAAACTTGTTGTTTCGGCCTTAAACACTGAAAGTACGGATGCCCTTCTCTCCGCTAGCCTGATACGAAACGAGACAGGGGCGGCCATCCGACCTGTAAGTTGCTGCACCTCCTTCACGTAGCCGGGGCTCCTCATCGCCAAATGCAGCACACTTATCAGGATTGCTCTATTCCTCTTTCAGTTAAGAGAAATCCCAGAACTTCCCCGCCTCACGCCAAAAATGCACTTCTCGGGTTCAGCTTAACCTGAACTTGGCGATTGTGTGAACAACCCTCCAAGTCCGCAGACGTGCCTGCTCTTCTCCGGCGAGGTCACGACCATTCATCTACGTACGCTTGCACATTCCTCCCCAGCATAGGGCAAGTACCCGATCCATCAACCTCTGGTACGTGCCCCCGCGTTCTTCAGCCCAAAGGGCATCACCCTTGTAGCATAGCACGATCTCTCGGTCATGAAGCGGTCTTCTCTTCATCCATGGGATGCAATCTTTATCTGTTGTACCCCGAGAAGGCGTCCAGGAAACTCAGCAACTTACACCCTGCAGCACTGTCCACCAGGCGTCTATCTTGGCAAAGGATACGAATCCTTGGGCAAGCCCTGTTCAGGTCAGTGAAATCGACGCACATGCGCCACTTCCCATTGCTTTCTTCACCAGCACGACATTGGCCAGCCACTCAGGTACTGGACTTCCCTGATATGGCCTGCAGCGAGGAGCTTCTGGTTCATCCCTGATCGCCTGCCTCTCTCCTCGTTGAACTTCCTTCTTCTCTGTCGCACTGGTCTGACCTGGTTGTCCATTGCTAGATGGTGGCACAAGAAGTCGGGTCAATCCGCATTCTGAAGCAGACCATGCGAAAGCATCCAAGTGCCGCTCTAATCACCTTGGCAATCTGGTCTTGGAGCTCAGCCTCCAAGGATCTTCCCAACTGAAGACCTTCCCCGATCTCCCTTTCGAGCCATTCCTCGACGGGTTTGGGTCTAGCTTCCCTGGCGATCACCGCCCTGGCGATTCCCAGCTCCCTCGCTTCCTCTGGGCGGTTCCTCACCTCTTCTTCCCGCTCGGCGTTCCTCCCTCAGCCTCAGCATCCATCATGGCGACGTCGCCCCGGCGGCCACCTCCCATCGCTGCACCAACAACTCGCCACTCTGCTGGCTGGGCTTCACACCGGGAGGCGGTGTCGTTGTGATGTAAACTTACTGACCTCTTGTTTTTCCAGGCTATTCTCATAGCACTTCTTCGCTTCCTTCTGGTCCAGATTTGATGGTGATCACCACCCCTCCATCGATGGCAACTTCACCTTCATGTGCCTGGTTGAAGGCACAGCTCCTATTCTGTTGAGTTGGTCTCCCAACAGAATGTTATATCTGAGGAGCATTCACGACGAGGTACTTGATTTTCTCCGTCCTCGAGCCCCGCCTCATCCGTGAAGTAGTTCTAACTCTATATACCCCTGACCTCCACCTGAGTGCCAGCAAACCATACAACACCCTCCATAGGGCCTCAGCTGGTCAAGGGCAACTGCAACTGTGTGAAAGTCCGGCCAGAACATCACATCTGCCGAGCTTCCTTGGTCCACCAGAACCCTGTGGACCTTCCTTCCCGCCGTAACAAGCGAGATGACTATTGGATCGTTGTCATGAGGCACAACGTCCCTGAGATCTTCCCTTGTGAACGTGATGTCCACATCTGGCGAGTGGTCCTCGAACATGTCCACTGTCATCACGACCTCGCATACTTCTTCCTCTGCGACGCGGTGCATCCACCACCCGAGAAACCTCCCGATGGTGTGGATCTCTCCGTGAGTGGGCATCTCGTGCTGCTGAGCCTCACCACCCGCCGGCTGGGAGCTCGACGCGCCCCCCGTCCTTCTGTCCAGGTAATCATTTAGGAACCCGCTCTTGACCAGGTCGTCGAGCTGGTATCCTAACGCCAAACATGAGTCCACGGTGTGGCCAAAGCCCTGGTGGAATTCGCACCAGGCGTCTGGCTTTGGTCCCAACACCTTGTCGCCCACCTTCTCGGCGCCTTGAGCCTGGCTGCTATATTGGGGATGGCGATCAGGTCCGCCAGCCCCATGACAAACTTATGCTTTGGCGGGCGATTGTACTCCCTGGGGCGCCCTGGGCCCCTGCCCTTGTTTTTTCTTGGATCCCTCTTGGCCGCTGCTGCTCCAGCACCCTCTGTGGCTGGATCCTGGTCTGGGCACGTGGCCTGCGGGGGCCACGCTCCCTCTCTTCTCGGCGACCTCGCTCTTCATCGGCGATGTGGGCCACCGCAAGTCGCCTAACCTCAGCAAACGTGGCGGGGTGAGCCCTGATCAGGCCTCGCAGAAAGGTCCCGGCAGCACGCCCTTTTTGAAGGCGTAGACCAACATCTCTTCGTCCTTGGCCGGCGAGCGGACCATCTGCGCCCCAAAACGATTCAAGTAGTCCCTGAGGGACTCTCCCTGGTACTGCCTTATGTCGAACAGGTCATAAGACACCCGAGGCGGCGCCTTGTTCACTATGTACTGCTCGACGAAAAGCTTCGAAAACTGCTGGAAATTGGTTATGTGGCCGTAGGCAGGCTCACAAACCATTCCAGCGTGTTCCCTGGAGCGTGCTCACAAACATCTTGCAATACACAGCATCCGAGCCTCCTGACAGCATCATCTGCGTGTGGAACGTGGTGAGATGTGCCTCAGGATCCTCCACGCCGGTGAAAACAGCCTTCACGGGTACCACACTCGCAGGGATAGGCGTGTCTGTGATCGCCTGAGCAAAAGGCATGGGGAAAACGCGAGGTGGCGACGACGGCGCGACCTCTTCAGCGACTGGGCGCCCTCTCTGCTCCTGAAGAGCTTGGCGCAATTCCTCAGTCACTTTGCTGAGCTCTTCATTCCTGGCCTGAGAGGCGACCAGGTCCTCATGCATCTTGCCTGCTCTATGCGCGAGGCTTCCACATTCGCCTGCAGCGCACGCATAATCTCCACCATCTGCGCCATAGTCATGGCGCCTTCAGCAGCAACGGCGCAACTGGACTTGAACGGTTGCTTCTCATCTTTCTCATGAAAACTTAACAGATCACAATGAGCGACGAACAACACCTCCTTCAGCAACGATCGATCCAGCAATCAATCGGTCAGAACTTCGCAAACTCCAAAGAACTCAAGAACACAACCTCACAGCAAACCTTCACAGAAACTGCAACTTCACCACAGACCTTCAGTTTTCCACCAAAACCTCTGATTCACGGTCGAAAAGTCCGAACGAACGTCGAAGCTTCAATTTCACCGATTGAAAACTTGCGTAAACAGCGAAAACCTCACCTCACCGAACAAGAACTCAAACGAACGGTAAAAACACGAATCTACCGAACAAAGCTTGAATGAACGGCGGAAAATGGTTGCACCAGCACACAACCACACAGAAACTGCAGAAACTTCCAAGAACTCACGCTGTGGATGGGAACAGTTTTACACGGCCCCACGGTGGGCGCCTGATGATCCTGCCTGTTGACCAAGACGCTGGAGCATTGCCTCGTCAAATCTGGATCGACTTCTGCGCCGTGTTAGCTTCGTCCTTCGCCTTGATTCACCTCAAGAACCTGCAAAAGACAGAACGGCGCCGCTGCGGCCGATCACGCTCTGACGCCCAAGTCAGCGACTGAACCACCAAATACTAAGAGAAACTCAAGAACTCTAAGGAACCGTGCAAAATTCTCTCTCAGCGTACTCAAGTTCTCGCAAGCGTAAAGAAGTAATCTAAACGTGCGTACCTCAGAAGTTCGTTAGAATCTCTTATATACCTGTGCACTTTCTCTCTCCTGACAGTTACACATCTGGACACGTGGCTCGCATCCAGCTGTACACGTGTCACCATCTGGAGCATCCTTGACTTGGGCGCCACTTCTTATTCTTCAGGCTTTTGGCTAAGTTACTTACGCGTGAAACAACTCAGCGCATGCTGCCTTGGAGCGTGATCCTTCTGCGTGGCGAGTTCGGGTGCCTTCGTACACACCTTCCCTGTGGTCTCGCCGGCCGCCTTCATGATCTACTTCACTTGCTTCACCGTGTATGTTCAGGTAAGCTGTCTCCCGACCTCAACCTCTGGCTAGCTAGGAAATGACTATCCACGACTTCGTCTTGGGATGTCCTTGTTTCGGTGATCTCTAACCACTAGGTCGTCTGGGTTCGCATCTGGCGACTTCATCTCAAACCCGGTGACCGCCGGTTTAGGTATGCTAGAGATCGGAGCACGCCAACTTAATAACTGGAGACCATACGAGCACCCCGACTTCCTTCCCTTCTGCCAGCCATGGGCCCCGCTCAACACGCCTACATAATAGCCTGCTGCCACGTCATCACTTCTGACTACCAGGGCGGTACATATAGTTTCCTAGGTTATAAAACCTTTGATTGTAAATTAGAAAAGTATTAAACATATCAAAAAACAATTTTAACACATGAAAATGTTTTTCAAAGATATCAGAAGTGTTTCAATCAAATAATAGACCTTAGATTGTAAAAGAAGTATTAAAACATATGAAAATACAATTTGAACACATGAAATGGCTTTTCAAAGGTATCACAAGTGTTTGAATCAATTAATAGACCTTAGATTGTCAAAACTATATTAAACATATGAAAACACAATTTTAACACATGAAATTGTTTTTCAAAGATATTCATAAGTGTTTCAATCAATTAATAGACTAAGAATGTAAAAGAAATATTAAACATATCAAAACACAATTTTAACACATGAAATTAATTTTCAAAGATATCGTAAGTGTTTTCAATCAATTAATAGCGAAACGAACAAGTTGCAAACATTTAGTTAAGTAATATGCTTGTTTTCAATAGTTAAGATACCTTTAAACTATTATTATACAAAACATTCACTTTCTTATAGTTTCCTAGGTTATAAAACCTTAGATTGTAAACGAGAGAAGTATTAAACATATCAAAACACAATTTTAACACATGAAATTGTTTTTCAAAGATATCAGAAGTGTGTCAATCAATTAATAGACCTTAGATTGTAAAAGAAATTATTAAACATATCAAAATACAATTTAAACACATGAAATGGTTTTTCAAAGGTATCAAAAGTGTTTGAATCAATTAATAGACCTTAGATTGTAAAAAATATATTAAACATATGAAAACACAATTTTAACACATAAAATTGTTTTTAAAAGATATCACAAGTGTTTCAATCAATTAATAGACTAAGATTGTAAAAGAAATATTAAACATATCAAAATACAATTTTAACACATGAAATTAGTTTTCAAAGATATTGTACCGCCCTGGTGGTCGGGTATGATGACGTGGCATCCTGCTACAGTGTAGGCGTGTTGACAAGGCGCCAGGTTGGCAGAAGGGAAGGGAGTCGGGGGCACGCATAGTCGCCAGGTTGAAGATGAAGTCGCCAGATGTAGACTCAGGCGACCAAGCAGTCGGAGATCGCCAGAACAAGCACATCGCCGAAGATGAAGGGAAGCAGCAGGTTATGAAGGCGGCCGGCGAGACCACAGGGAAGGTGTATGAAGGCCCTAACTCGCCAGTTCCAGTAGAAGATCGCACTCCTAAGTTAACTATGCACTGGGCAGTACCATTAAGTAACTTAGCCAAAATGAGAGCAGAAGCGGCGCCAAGTCAGGGAGCCTCCAGATGATGGGACGTGTACAGTTGGATGCAAGCCACGTTCCAAGTCTGTAACTGCCAGGAGAGAGAAAGCCACCAGGTATTAAGAGTTCTTAACAAACTTTCTGAGGTACGCACGTTCAGTTCATACACTTTACGCTTGCGAGTGATAGGGCTGATTGTGAGAGAGGATTTGCACGGTTCTTGTTCTTAGTATTTGGTGAAACCGTCACTGACTGAGCGTTGGAGTGCGATCGGCCGCAGCGGCGCCGTATCGTTTCTTTGCAGGTTCTTGAAGTAGATCCCGGGAGGAACGAAGGTGAGAAGCGGTGCGCACGTCGATCCTTTGACGAGGCATTCTCCAGCGTTCCGGTCAACAGGCAGGATCAGATATCGTATGTGTTTTCAATCAATTAATAGCGAAAAGAACAAGTTGCAAACATTTAGTTAAGTAATACGCTTGTTTTCAATAGTTAAGATACGTTTAAACTATTATTATACAGAACATTCACTTTCTTATAGTTGCCTAGGTTATAAAACCTTAGATTCTAAATGAGAGAAGTATAAAACATATCAAAACACAATTTTAACAAATGAAATTGTTTTTCATAGATATCACAAGTGTTTCAATCAATTAATAGACCTTATATTGTAAAAGAAGTATTAAAACATATCAAAATACAATTTGAACACATGAAATTGTTTTTCAAAGATATCAAAAGTGTTTCAATCAATTAAAAGACCTCAGATTGTAAAAGAAGTATTAAAACATATCAAAATACAATTTGAACACATGAAATTGTTTTTCAAAGATATCAAAAGTGTTTCAATCAATTAAAAGACCTTAGATTGTAAAAGAAGTATTAAAACATATCAAAATACAATTTGAACACATGAAATGGTTTTTCAAAGGTATCATAAGTGTTTGAATCAATTAATAGACCTTAGATTGTAAAAGAAATATTAAATATATCAAAACACAATTTTAACACATGAAATTGGTTTTCAAAGATATCGTAAGTGTTTTCAATCAATTAATAGCGAAAAGAACAAGTTGCAAACATTTAGTTAAGTAATATGCTTGTTTTCAATAGTTAAGATACTTTTAAACTATTATTATACAGAACATTCACTTTCTTATAGGTTCCTAGGTTATAAAACCTTAGATTAAAAATGAGAGAAGTATTAAACATATGAAAACACAATTTTAACACATGAAATTGTTTTTCAAAGATATCACAAGTGATTCAATCAATTAATAGACCTTAGATTGTAAAAGAAGTATTAAAACATATCAAAATACAATTTGAACACATGAAACGGCTTTTCAAAGGTATCACAAGTGTTTGAACCAATTAATAGACCTTAGATTATAAAAAATATATTAAACATATGAAAACACAATTTCAATCAATTAATAGACCTTAGATTGTAAAAGAAGTATTAAAACATATCAAAATACAATTTGAATACATGAAATGGTTTTTCAAAGGTATCACAAGTGTTTGAATCAATTAATAGACCTTAGATTGTAAAAAATATATTAAACATATCTGATCCGATCAGTCATCGATAGTCGATGACGTCAGCAGCAGGGAACCACATGGACCACTCACAGGGTAACACGTGGACCGGGTGACAGAGAGACCAGGGAGGCGATCTCCAAAAGCGGTGATCGGGGGTAAGTAGTCAAGTGACCACCGACAGCGGCAGAAAGGTCAGGGGACAGATCACCCAGAATGGTGATCGGTGGTCAGTAGCCAAGTGGCCACCAACAGACCAGTTCCCAGATTAACGCCTGGGGGCAGAACGCGAGAAGCAAATAGAGCACTGATCAGTCATCGGGTGCATTGTCATCGGGGTCTCGTGTTACACGCAGTTAAACTGGGACTGAGGTTCCCAACGAGAGCGTTACACATGGACCTCGCATGAGCACATCTCAGGAAATCGCGCACGAGAGTGGCCTGAGGGAGCTAGTAAACCGATCAGTGATTGGTGACTCCCTCAACCCATCACGTGCGTGACGGGTAAGCCGTCTACGCAGAGAGCAACGCTTGGTGAGTGTGCCTAGACCGGCCACACCTGGCGTTCTCCTGAGAGTATGCGATTTGCCCAGATGAAAGAAATATGCTAAGTTACCCCGCAAGGAATAACTTAGCACGCAAAGAGAAGCGCTAGAGCCCTTCTAGTAGGTGACACGTGTGTGGGTAGATGTGAGTCGCATGCCTCCACGTGTCATCATCTGAGAGGGGTGCGATCCAGATAAAGGTGCACTCCGTACCGCTAAAGGTACAGACAAGCGCAGCCAAGCGCAGACACGCACAGACACCCACACTCTACTGATTCTGGAGGTACATTGTCTCAGAAAAGCATAACAGGGTTCTGACACATGCCAGAAAAGCATAACAGAATTCTGTTAGGCCCAGAAGCAGAGAGAGAGACATAAAAGAGAATCAGGGAGAGATTGAGGGGGATACGAAAAATAGAGAGCAAGAGTTTTTCACACACACTACTAGTTTTCTCATTTGGTGGTTTTGTGGTCTAACTTGATCGTCCGAGTACAAACGGCCGCTAGAGGCGCCGTCTGTGTGTTTTGCAGGTCACGTTTGGAGATTCAAGAGAAGGTTCTGAGGGTGATTTTGCAGAGAACGCAGTCGCGTAGACGGGACAGAGAGTGCTACAAAGCGATTCCTCCACGTTCGAGTTGCCGGCAGGATCAATATCAAAATACAACTTTAACACATGAAATTGTTTTTCAAAGATATCACAAGTGTTTTGAATCAATTAATAGACCTTTGATTGTAAAAGAAGTATTAAAACATATCAAAAGACAATTTGAACACATGAAATGGTTTTTCAAAGGTATCACATGTGTTTGAAGCAATTAATAGACCTCAGATTGTAAAAAATATATTAAACATATGAAAACACAATTTTAACAAATGAAATTGTTTTTCAAAGATATTCATAAGTGTTTCAATCAATTCATAGACTAAGATTGTAAAAGAAATATTAAACATATCAAAACACAATTTAAACACATGAAATTGGTTTTCAAAGATATCGTAAGTGTTTTCAATCAATTAATAGCGAAAAGAACAAGTTGCAAACATTTAGTTAAGTAATACGCTTGTTTTCAATAGTTAAGATACTTTTAAACTATTATTATACAGAACATTCACTTTCTTATAGTTTCCTAAGTTATAAAACCTTAGTTTGTAAATGAGAGAAGTATTAAACATATCAAAACACAATTTTAACACATGAAATTGTTTTTCAAAGATATCACAAGTGTTTCAATCAATTAATAGGCCTTAGATTGGAAAAGAAGTATGAAAACATATCAAAATACATTTTGAACACAAGAAATGGTTTTTCAAAGGTATCACAAGTGTTTGAATCAATTAATAGACCTTAGATTGTAAAAAATATATTAAACATATCAAAACACAATTTAACACATGAAATTGTTTTTCAAAGATATCAGAAGTGTTTCCATCAATTAATAGACCTTAGATATTAAAAGAAGTATTAAAACATATCAAAATACAATTTAAACACATGAAATGGTTTTTCAAAGGTGTCACAAGTGTTTGAATCAATTAATAGATCTGTACCGTCTCGTATCCGGGTGTTGACTAAGTCAAGGTCAAAGTCAACGACTGGAGGTCAAAGTCAACGACTGGAGAGTCAAAGTCAACAAGGCGTCGCCTAGGTGGAGAGACGCCAAGTGCCAGCATCGCCAAGAGGAAGCGTCGCCAAGGCAAGGCGTCGCCTAGGTGAAGGCGTCGCCCAACCAGGGCGTCGCCAGATCAAACAGTTAAAGCAAGGCAATCACGGTGTGGTTCCCCGATACCCATGGGTAGGAAAGACCATGGAGGGAGCGACGCCGTGGGAAGGCCTCAGGTCCCGATAACCGGGGCAGTGATAAAGAGAAGGAAAAGGTGGCTTCAAGGCCATAGTAATAGTACCAGTGTAGGGCAGCCTGACTCGTGAAGTCCTGCCGCCCCAGAGACGCCTGGACAGATACGACTCAAGAGAAAGTCACGCCCAGGGCAACCGGGTGGGTACAAGAGGAAGGCAGATACGCTCTCAAAGTAAGTGACTAAATTGGGGGCATGAGTTGGCACCCAAAAAGTCACCCCTAGCGCAGTAGCACTCCCAAGCAGGAGGACTCACATGCAGAAACGTCCCATGGGCAGAAACGCCCCTAGATGGTCACGGCGTCGTGAGGCCCTCCACGTACGACAGCCTAGAATAGAACCACCCTTTCAGTGCCAGGTAATTAAAGTCATTCAATACAGTTTCCCTTTCCGAGCATTCAGTGTTATAATGGCTCCCAAGCTTTCAACGTCTTAAATGCGCTACGTTTTCTAATTAAATACGCTGATTGAGTGCGTTACATTTGTAATTAAAGGCGCTTTAAGGCGCTTTAAATGCTGGGTAGTTTAAATAGCGCAAGAATGTTGGAAAGAGGTTCGAACTTTTTGCAAATTTACCAGAGCTCTCTAGTTGCTTGCTCGTGCTTAGGTACAACAGGGACTGGGAATATTTTTGCCTGAGAGAGAAACACAGACACACCATACACAGTTATCTTTTACCACCTTCAGAGTGCCATACGCGGTGCTCAGATACGGAGGTGAACAGTTTTGGTGTTTCTTGCTGGCTGACTTGAGCGTCGGAGTGCAAACGGGCGTAGGGCGCCTCTTTGTCCTCTTTTTGCAGGAATCCACAGGCAATCAGTGGGAAGGAGTCCCTAGCTGACGGTTGAGGTCGCGCACGAAGACGTCCCGTCAACCGGACGGAACATTTGGGCCCACCGTGGGGCCGATATAAAACATCAGTCCCATCACAAGTTCGAGAAATCTACAAGTCGCAGTAACGTTGGAGGAGGTTGGAGTGACAATGGCCCCCACCAGACGAAGTACAGCACGCGCAGCCCCAGAGAACTATCCATGCACAGGTCCTGGAGATAATGAGGGGCTGCAGCAGGACATGGCGGATTCGAAAATGGAACAGGAACGCATGCAGGCAGACCTTCGCCTCGCATGAGCGGAACGAAGAGCTCCACCGTGAATGAGGAGTTGCGCCAGGGCCTGAGAAATGATCGGAGGCGGCCTGGACATGACGAGATGGAGAACCATTCCCCACCAAGGGAGTTTTCCACTCCTTTCTCGCAGGAGATCCTAGACGCAGCGATCCCGAACACGTTCGCGGGACCCAAGGTGATCTTCACCGGATGGAGGACCCAGAGACGCACCTTGCTGCATTTCACACACAGATGGTCCTGTAGGCGGTTCTGATGCTGCCAAGTGCAAGCTTCATGAGCACCCTGACCGGGATGGCTATGGACTGGTTCATCAGCCCCAGATGGTCATATCACATCTTTCCGCCAATTGTCACGATTGTTCAGGGAACAATACTTAGCAAACAAGGCCCCGCCGCCGGTCTCTACGATCTGTTTGATGTGAAGCAGTATCAAGGGGAGACCCTGAAGGAGTATATCAATCGCTTCGGGGCCCAGGTCGTGAAGGTTGGTACGACAGAGGAGCCTATGATCGTGTACGCATTTGTGAAAGGCGTATGCCCCGGTCCTTTTGGAGAATCCATCATCCGCAACCGCCCTAGGACTTTCGCTGAACTACGGCGTAGGGCGGTAGAACATATTGCTTCTGAAGGGGAGGTGTGTGTGAAGCGCACCAGCCGTGCCCTCACGCCCAAGGGGACCGGCGCGAGCTCAACCCGTCAGGGTCAATGAGACCACGACGGGAAGAAAGAAGCCAGAGGCGAGACGCCCCTACGAGGCCAGAAAGCCCCAGCCCCGGGGTCCAGCAGGAGCGCGCGCCCGCCAGAGAAAGAGCGAGACCGGCGAGGTACAACTTCGTGGTTGAGTTGAAGGATTTATCGCCGTGCCTAACATAGCTGAGAGGCTGAGGCGACCGCGAAGACCGACAAGGTGTTAGGGCCTCGTAAAGACTCTTGGTGCGAATTCCACGAGGCTTTCGGGCACCACATTGATAATTGCCTGTCGTTGGGCTACCAGCTAGATGAGCTGGTGAGGACTGGGTTTTTGAAGGACTATGTCGCGAGCCCACAACGACCGCCACCTTGCCGCCGGCAGAAGAACCAGCACACGAGATGCCTGTGCTTGGCGAGGTCCACACCATTGCTGGAGGTTTTTCCGGCGGGGACCCACCGCCTCCAGCGGAAGAAATACGCGAGGGGGGTAAATTCAATCGAAGAGAGGCTCTCGGGGGAGCCATGGGAGTCGGATCTCGTGTTCACAAGAAGAGACCTCCGAGATTGGTACCCCACGACAACGACCCCGTTGTCATCTCAGTCGTCACAGCCGGAAGGAAGGTGCACAGAGTGCTTGTCGACCAAGGAAGTTCGGCAGACGTCATGTTTCTGTCGACCTTTAATAAGTTACGGTGTCCCCCGATCTGTTGAGTCCCTATACGGGTGCCTGTATGGGTTCGGGGATAACCAGGTGGAAGTCCGGGGTACCTGGAGTTGAGGACTACGTTCACAGACGGAGAGGCCTCCCGTACCGAAAGCATCCGGTACCTGGTCGTGAACGCCAACTCGCCTACAATTTTTGCTGGGCAGACCGGCGTTAAACCGTCTGAACGCGGTGTCCTCCACACGCCACATGAAGATGAAGCTGCCGGACCTCAATGGCCAGGTGATAGTCATCAGGTCAGACCAGGAGGAGGCAAGGAAATGCTATGAAACAGCCTGAAAACGAAGAGAGGCGTGTTCATGGTGTATGAACGTCCGCCGAGCGCGGACACGACGATGATTGAGGCGACGCCCGCTGGGGTGACG
>NW_027174296.1:0-16660 GCF_000499845.2 Phaseolus vulgaris | reverse complement strand
GAGTTGTTGCATGGTGACGTTGCCCCTCCTTCTGGCGCAACTGATCTTTGCCTCATGTTCCTCATATTGCTGGGTGGCTATTAACACAGTTGTGAATGGACCTAGTTTTATCGAGCCCAACGGTGGGCGCCAAATGTTCTCGCCGGTTGACTCAGCCGCCATTGACTTCAAAGGTTGATGGTGACTCCTCCTATCTCCTGGTGGTTTTCGCTCTCTCTTTGGGTAGCTGAGAGTGGGTCCGTTGAAACAGAGGGGGCCCTACCTGTCGATTGCACTCCGACGATCAAGTCAGTACTGAGCTAAGAAATAGTATGTATGTAAAGCAGTTTCAGTCTTAGAAATGACGTACTTTTTCTAGGGTTCTTACCACCCTTTATATAGGTTGTATTAGGTCAACTTCCCTATCCCTCAAGGAACTTTCCTTAAGTGGAATTAGGGTTCACTTGTGAGGCATTTGTGATGCGTTGCACAAAGCGCAGCCGCGACACAAGACTTACCTCTTTTGGAATGCAATCTTTCTAATAGTATGGCCGCCAGGGTACCAACTCATGTACCAGCGCTACCGGGGCCATCTGTTCTATAGGTGTCCTATTATTCACGTGTCATGCATGCAGTCTTTCCCTGAAAATCCTAACCTTTACGAGCCTTAACGCCTCCAGGGAACACTTGCTTGTGCTGTATGCAAATGTACTATACACACCCCATGCATGATCTTATCGTGACTTAGGTCTTTTTGGTATCTGGGTGTTAACTCATGTTAACTCATGCTATTGTGGGGCCTAACTTACGTGGCCCATTATTACTGTTGGACCACAGAAGTCTGATGTCGACATTGATGCCGACCTCTTCTTCCGTCGAGGTCCGAGGTCTGACCTATACACAACTGAAAAATGATAAAAGACAAGTATTTTAAAATTTTGAAAACTCAATTGGCTCTAATTTTTGCATTTTTTTTTTCTTAGAGGAAGAACCTAAAAGTAAGAAGCACCGTCTACAAGTTTGATCTTTAGTGTATTAATCATCGTCAGTTCATTAGTACCTTATTCCAAATGGATTACAAATATAGTAATTTATGAAACTACTTACCTACAAATTTATCCTTCCCCATCAAGAAGAACTACTATAAACATTATTCTTGGCACATGTTCAGGTTAAACGATCCAATAGAATGTATAAATGTTTTATAGTTAACTTAAACTAATTTTAAAGAATGTATTTTTTCTATCTTCTAATAGACCTTCGACTATTTTGTAAATTATTCACACCCAGTCAATGTTGCTTGCAAAACCAACCAACTGCAACATCAACCCCACCCATTTATGCATATATACAACATATAACAAACTCTGAAACACAAATAAAATAATAATAGTCAAATAAATTATATTATATTTAAAGTCAATCCCTACCTTAAGAGATCCAAAGAACAATTTTTTTACCCATCATTATATGGCTTCCAATCATTCTTTGTTATAGTAATGAAATGATCACCAAATTATTTTAGAAATAAACTATACTATATACTATTTGCAATGTATTAGATCTACTGAATTTGTTCAAACTGAAAATGATCTTCATCTTCATCATTTGTTTCATCGATAGAAACACTTCCTTACGAATATATAAAAAATAATCATAATTACTAACATTCCAATTAAAATATGAAATATATATTAATTTAATCAATATTAAATATTAATAATAATACGTGAAATATAGCAAAATCAAGACTCAATTCTCCTTGACAGTATACACACTAGCATAACATATAACATATGTTTATGGATACAAAATGTACCATTATTTAAACAAATAATGTGCACTTCTGGTTGTGCGCTTTCTTGTTATGCGCTTTCTTGCTCACAATCAAACTAACACATGAGTTAACTAAATTAATACACTCTAATCCAGTGACATATTAGCATAAATGATTTTGATTGATTAATATTTATCTAATCACTATCATTAATGATTTCTAATTGATTGGTAGGATTAATTATACTCAATTATCAACTTTCTTTACTTAAAAATATAGATTTAATATCATATTTGACATCTATTAGTGGACAACATTAAAAGGTTTAATGATATAGTCCTCCACCAACTCTTTTAGTACAAATGCTTTGATGGAACTTTAAAATCACCTCGAGGACAAGAATAACATGGAAAGACATATAATATTAATGAAATCAATAAGAAAGGAGTACCAATCTAACATGAAGCTTCTTAGAAGAAACCATGTCACGATTTCGATGTAACCATTGTTATTTTTGTAACATTATCATTGAATAGGTGCTTCATTATGCATTGCCACCTTAAATGTTGAGGCAATTAGATGTTGTGTATGGTAAATCTACTTAGATTTTAATATTCAATTATCATTTTTATTGTAATACTTTGCCTACAATGGTATTCTAAAATGATCAAAGTTCATTATATACTTTGTATATTATGCAAGTTAATAAACATCTCACTCAAGAAATAAATACAGAATCTAAATATCATTAGACGCATAATTATATGTGTATTTTGGGAATTAAAAATGATTTGTATAATGTCAACCAGAGAACAATTTGGACCAAACAGACTAATCAAGTAGGATTGAAATTGCACAACAATTTTATTTTATCATCTTGGCCCTTCCGTTTGTGTCTAGTCTGGCTGAAGTCAATCCTCTCTATTAAATAATAACTTACATATGCACCTAAATTTTCTCAAAAAATAAATAATGAACAGTGTGCAACACATATCACTATTTACCACTTTCATCTAATCAACAATCCCTTTTTAAAATTAAGATAAATACAACATGAAAATTAATTGTCAATTACAACTTAGGGACTACCAAAATTAGTTGTCAACTTGAATTCTACCAAATATCATTCTTCCTTCTATTTAATGTCTGTTTATTATTAATTAAATAGTATTTTTACCCTGTGTATACATATGTGTTTTAAATATAATTATTTGTTCGGAATTTTATTTTTCTTACCAAATATTTTTATACGTAGTTAAGAATGTTGTCACTTATTCAATTTTTTTTTTGTTTTCTTAATGTTTTACTGATTAAAGTATTGCTTCTTGATTTCAAGAGTTAGTTATTTCCTTTCTTTAATCATGTATATGATTCTTTGCTTATTTTAGGATCCAATCCTTGTGGCAACTATGATTAAGGATCATGGATACTAATATTTAAGTCATGAAGTCACTACAAAAAATATGTTTATTACGATGGGCCAAAAACGAACACTAACCATAAAAAATGGACGCAACAATGTAATTATCGTGGGCTTAGTGTTAATGGAAATTTCGAAGCTAATGTGCTCGAGGTAAAAATATTGGCGGGTGAGAGTGACGCATTGGTGTCTTTTTTGCGTAGGTGAAGCCTATAAGGAGGTGACGCAATTTTTAAACTAGCGTGGATTTGGCGTAGGTGTTGTCCACACAAAATTATATTTATTTAAAGGAGGGTGTGCTTAGCCTTGGAGGTGTCCACACATTTTTAAAGAAGTGTGGGCTTAGCCTACGTGAGTGCCACACATTTTTAAAGAAGCGGGAGCTTAGCCCACGTGAGCACCACACAATTTTTAAATTAGCGTGGACTAAACCTTCATGTGGCCACAAATTAGCGTTGGCTTAGCCTTCACCATATATTTTATATTATTTGTTCAAAGAAGTGTAGGTTAAGCCTACAAGTTTGTCACACAAAGAAGCGTGGGCTTAACCTACACTTTCATAAGCTCAAATAATGGGCAACCCAATTTCCAGTTTCATCTTATTATAATAAAAAAAAATATTAAAATAAATCAATTTTAAAATTACATTAACTAATTAATGTGGTAAACAATAGTCTTAAACAAAACCCAAATACTTATCTCACTAGAAAATGATGGAGGAGGGCCAAGCACACCTACCCAAGGAAGCCAAGGCACAAGCCAAGGAGAGCGTCTAGACCAAGACCAAGACCAAGGTGAGCGTCTAGGACGTGAAAGTAAGCGTCTAGGACGTGAAGGTGAGCGTCTAGGCCGTGAAGGAGGGAGGCTATCCATGGAGCTAGACCGTCTAGGACCCCTTACAAGATCAATGGCCAAACATATTCAAACACAAGCAAATGAGGCCACGGATGGAAGAGAGAAGGCTTTGTATATGTTTGCATAAAGGCCCATTGGGGGTACTTAGTAGATAGGATAGTGTAGGAAGCATTTTTGATGGAAACCTTCTAGAATCTAGGGTAATGTATGGCCGGTCATTGCACCTTAGATTTAGATTTAATTTTTGGTTTTATTTTCTTTAGAAAGGTGGCTTAACATTTACGTCCACATAGCCTATAAATAGGGAGGCTATCTCATTGTATTTGACAAGTTTAATTGAGTATTGTTATGCTGCCCATTTGTGCACTAGCTTTACTTCTCCTAGAAATCTAGGCTATAAACTTCACTCCTTTCACCATTCTCCATAGAGCTGGCCGAACCTCTCTATCCCATACTCATCATGCACCTTCAAAGCCATCACAACTCTTAGGAGGGCTTTGCTTCACTCACCCATTTGCTTCCGCACACATTTTACTACTTTGATTCAAGAAGAACACATGAAATGCCATCAGAAAAGCTACAAAATTGACCTAAATGACCTTACTGCTGGAGGAATTTAAAAGTAGTTTTTGAAGGAGCAGAAGTCTTTATGTTTAGGAGAGTCAACGGTCACTTCAAATTTGCACCAACTAACCTAGAAGCAGAAACAGGATATATAAAATTTAACACAATAGAAAATATCAATTATATTCAACTTTTAAGTTTAATTATTAACCCAATTATAAGATCAACAACATGAAGTTCAAGGAGAGAAAGATGTATATTGTTGGATATTAAAAATTAAGGAGAAATAGATTAAATTTTGAAATAATTATATTATTATATTTTAAAATTAAAAAATGCAACGTTAGTACAATTTTAAGATTGAGATATTTGATTGAACTTATATTAAACAAAATAAAATGATAGAAGAAAGGTAAATAGTCAAATTTTGTATGCTAGAAAAAAAATCATGATCTAAGTTAGATTCTAAATAGCTAAACCACGTTGCTTTAATGTCACTCTTTAATTTCATGAATAGAATACCCTAATCACATTATGTAAGATAATTTTTGGAGTGCATGACATGTAGACATGTATACTCAATCTTTTATATGTCCTTTATTTGTGTTTACAGTGTACTAATATCACAGACTGCATGAATCATTGTTTTACAGTAAAATTTTATAGATTTTTATTAAAAATAGTGATTAATTGATATTGAGAATGGATGGATTTTCACACACTCTCTCAAATCATTCTCTTAATATATACATAACTTTTATCTATACAATCTTACTATATTTTCTAAATTTATATAGTTTGTGGTTACACAGAGTACTTGCCATATAAGATTTAGCACAATCTAAAAGAATGACTAAAAATGATGAACATCGGATTAGAGGTATGACCTATCACACCAAACTTACTATCATCTGAAGCCCAAGGAGATAGTAATAGTATGTTTCTGTATGTGATCCAAACCCTGATTCTGTGAGAAAAAAATTCTAGAGATTTCATCCCTATAGAACCAATCATGATAGATAATCTTGAAGAATGCAGTGTATGATTCTAAAGTATTTCCTACCAAAATTGTTCTGAAGCAACTCCAACAATGAAATATAATTTTTAAGCCCATTGCTAAGGACATTAATATTTTCAAGATTAATAAATTCTTACCATTGGCAACTCTTCCTCGTGTTTTGAATAAAAGCGGTTTCAACTTTGCCATTTCTGAAATCCTGCAATAAGATGAAAATATGACATATATTAGATTTAGTCAGTTAAATTTTGACTTCTGACCAACAAAAAATATCGCTAAAGAATATGCTACCAAAAGTACACAAAAGGCACACTCAGGAAAAGGTTTCATAAGCTCCATTAAATACCATAGGTTTCACGACCTTCACAACCTCCGTAAAATAAAAACCCAAGCACCCACAATTAATATTGCAAAGAAAGCACATCAGCTAAGATTTGAACCCAAGTCCTTCCAATAACCAGGGAAGGGTTACTACTAGACCAGAGAAGTTCTTTGGAGATATTATCATTTTTATTTTACTTATTATTATTAACATAATTATACATATTAATATTATATTAACATTATTATTAATATTATTATTATAATTAATATTATATTCATATTATTAATATTATTCATATTATTAATATTATTACTATATTTTATTAATATTATATAATATATTATTAATATTAGTATAAATATTATTAATAATATATTATAAATATTATTATTAATATTATTATAAATATTATTATTAATATTATTATAAATATTATTATAATATTATATAATGAATAGTTTCCAGTGTATGATTCTTCAAAATTGATACTGCAAATGTAACCAAAAAATAAATTATGATGATGTATATATGTCATAAGTTAATGTCACTTCACACACAACTTATTTTTACTTATTGAAATTCATAAAAACAATCTTTAAGAATTGAATAATAATTTCAATTAATGAAGTGCCTTCTAACTTCAATTAATGAATCAACCTCTAAGACCTAAGTTCAAAGCATATTTAAATATGTATACCAGTTTAGGCTAAACTCACTAAAAAATTTAATTATATCTATTTATTAAGAATGAGAAAATTTATTTTATTGATGTTTTACAATAAATTTTTGACACTTAAAAAAAATTAAAAAACTTGTACCGCCCTGGTAGTCGGGAGTGATGACGTGGCATCCTGCTACAGTATAGGCGTGTTGACAAGGCGCCAGGTTGGCAGAAGGGAAGGAAGTCGGGGGGCTCGCGTAGTCGCCAGTTGTCAAGTTGGCGTGTTCCGATTTCCAGCTTACCAGAATCGGCGATCACCAGGTTAAAGATGAAGTCGCCAGATGTAGATTCAGGCGACCTAGTCATCGGAGATCGCCAGAGCAAGCACATCGCCGAAGATGAAGGAGAAGCAGATTATGAAGGCGGCCGGCGAGACCACAGGGAAGGTGTATGAAGGCCCCTAACTCGCCAGTTCCAGTAGAGATCGCACTCCCAAGTTAGCTATGCACTGGGCAGTACCATGCATAAGTAACTTAGCCAAAAAGAGAGTCAGAAGCAGCGCCCAAGTCAAGGAGCCTCCAGATGATGGCACGTGTACAGCTGGATGCGAGCCACGTGTCCAAGTCTGTAACTGCCAGGAGAGAGAAAGCCACCAGGTATATAAGAGTTCTTAACGAACTTTCTGAGGTACGCACGTTCAGATTATACTCTTTACGCTTGCGAGTGATAGAGCTAACTGTGAGAGAGGATTTGCACGGTTCTTGTTCTCTTAGTATTTGGTGATACCGTCACTGACTTGGGCGTTGGAGTGCGATCGGCCGCAGCGGCGCCGCTCCGTTTCTTTGCAGGTTCTTGAGGTGGATCTCGAAGAGGAACGGAGGTTTGAAGCGGTGCGCACGTCGATCCTTTGACGAGGCAGTTTCCAGCGTCCCGGTCAACAGGCAGGATCATCAGGCGCCCACCGTGGGGCCGTGTAAAACTTGCTCCCATCCACAGCGTGAGTTCGTGGAGGTTTTCGAAGTTTTTGCGTGGTTGTGTGCTGATGCAACCATCGTTCGCTGTTTGTCTGAGTTTCGTTCGGTGAATTCGCATTTTTCCACCGTTCGTTTCGAGTTTTGTTCGGTGAAGCGAGGTTTCCTGCTGTTTCCGCGTGGTTTGTTCGGTGGAGTTTGAGTCCTTTGCTCGATCGGTTGTTCGTAGGGTTTCTGGTGAAGTTGTGGTTTTCTTGGAAGGTTGACGGTGTTCTTGAGTTTCTTGCGCAGTTTCGCACGGTTTTCTCCGATTGATCGCTGAGTCGATCGTAGCTGAAGTAAGTGTCGTCCGCTGCATTCTGTGATTCGCTGAGTTTCATGAGAAAAATGAGAAGCAATCGCTCAAGTCCGGTTGCGCCCGTGGCACTGTCGCTGCTGAAGGCGCCGCTGCCATGACCATGGCGCAGATGGCGGAGTTGATGCGTTCGTTGCAGGCAACTGTGGAAGCCTCACGCGTAGAGCAGGCGAGAATGCATGAGGACCTGGTCGCCTCTCGCGCCAGGAACGAGGAGCTCAGCAAGGTGACTGAGGAGCTGCGTCAAGCTCTTCAGGAGCAGCAAGGGCGTTCTTCTGCTGAAGAGGTGGCGCCGTCATCGCCACCTCGTGTTTTTCCTATGCCTTTTGTTCAGGCGATTACCGACACGCCCATTCCTGCGAGCGTGGTTCCGGTTAAGGCTGTTTTTCACCGGTGTGGAGGATCCTGAGGCTCATCTCACCACGTTCCATACGCAGATGAGCTGTCAGGAGGGTCAGATGTCGTCTACTGCAAGATGTTCGTGAGTACGCTCCAGGGGACGGCGATGGAGTGGTTTGTGAGCCTGCCTAACGGCCACATAACCAATTTTCAGCAGTTCTCGAAGATCTTTGTTGAGCAGTACATCGTGAATAAGGCACCGCCCAAGGTGTCTTATGATCTGTTTGATATAAGGCAGTACAAGGGAGAGTCCCTCAGAGAATACCTGAATCGTTTTGGAGCGCAGATGGTCAGATCGCCGGCCAAGGATGAAGAAATGCTGGTCTATGCCTTCAAGAAGGGCGTGCAGCCGGGACCATTCTGGAGGCCTTGATTAGGGCTCACCCCGCGACGTTTGCTGAAGTCAGGCGACTTGCGGTGGCTCACATCGCCGACGAGAATGAAGTCGCCGAGAAGAGAGGAAGCGTGGCTCCCGCCAGGCCACGCGCCCAGACCAGGATCCAGCCGCAGAGGGTGCTGGAGACAGCAGCGGCGGCCAGGAAGGACCAGAGGACTCGCCATCCTTACGATAGGAGGAACAAGGGAAGGAGCCAAGCGCGCCAGCAACCAGCACGCCGGGAATACAATCGCCCGCCTAAGCACAAGTTTGTCATGGGACTAGTGAATCTGATCGCCATTCCTAACATATCTGCTAGGTTGAAAGCGCCTGAGAAGGTGGGCGACAAGGTGCTGGGGTCAAAGCCGGACGCCTGGTGTGAGTTCCACCAATGTTTGGCCACACTTTGGACTCGTGTTTGTCCTTGGGATATCAACTCGACGATCTGGTTAAGAGCGGGTTCCTAAATGACTATCTGCTGGACAGGAGGACGGGGGGAGCGTCGAGTTCCCAGCCAGCAGGTGGAGAAGCCCAGCAACACGAGATGCCTATCCACGGGGAGATCCACACCATTGCAGGGGGCTTCTCAGGTGGTGGATGCACCGCATCGCAGAGGAAGAAGTACGCGCGATCGGTGATGACAGTGGACATGTTTGAAGATCACTCGCCGGAAGTGGACATTACGTTCACCAAGCAGGATCTTCGGGACGTTGTGCCTCAGACAATGATCCCATAGTTATTTCGTTGGTTACAGCGGGAAGGAAGGTCCACAGAGTTCTGGTGGACCAAGGAAGCTCGGCAGACGTGATGTTTGGTCGACTTTCACGCAGCTGGAGTTGCCCCTTGACCAGCTAAGGCCCTATGGAGGGTGCCTATATGGGTTCGCTGGTGACCAGGTGGAGGTCAGGGGTACATAGAGCTGAGAACCACGTTTACTGATGAGGCTGGGTCGAGGACGGAGAAAATCAAGTACCTCATCGTAAACGCTCCTTCAGCATAAACATCCTGTTGGGAAGGCCCACGCTTAACAGGATAGGCGCCATTCCGTCGACTCGGCACATGAAGGTAAAGTTGCGTCCATGGAAGGGGTGGTGATCACGATCAAGTCTGATCAGAAAGAAGCGAAAAGGTGCTATGAGAATAGCCTGAAAAACAAAAGATCAGTGAGTTATGTAACAACCACCCCACCTCCCGGTGTGAAGCCCAGATCGACGGTAACAGAGGAGGCCGCCGGAAGAGATGTGGAGATGGTGGACGCTGAGCTGGGCGAGAGGAATGCTGGTCTGAGGAGGAAGAGGCGTGGAATCGCCCTGAGGAAGCAAGGGAGCAGGGAATCGCCAGGGCGGTGATCGCCAGAGAATCCAGGCCAAAACCTGTCGAGCAGTGGCTCGAAAAGGAGATCGGAGGAAAGATCTTCAAGCTGGGAAGATCCTGGATGTCGAGCTCCAGGACCAGATCGCCAGGTGATTGAGAGGCATCTGGACGCGTTTGCATGGTCCGCTTCGGACATGCCCGGGATTGATCCCGACTTCTTGTGCCATCATCTGGCGATGGACAATTTGGTGAGACCGGTGCGACAGAGAAGAAGAAAGTTCAACGAGGAGAGGAGGCAGGCGATTAGAGATGAAACACAAAAACTCCTCGCTGCAGGCCACATCAGGGAAGTCCAGTACCCTGAATGGTTGGCAAATGTCGTGCTGGTGAAGAAGAGTAACGGGAAATGGCGCATGTGCGTCGACTTCACCGACCTGAACAAAGCTTGCCCAAAGGATTCGTAATCTTTACCAAGCATAGATGCCCTGGTTGATAGTGCTGCAGGGTGTAAGTTGCTGAGTTTCCTGGATGCCTTCTCAGGATATAATCAGATCACGATGCATCCCATGGATGAAGAGAAAACAGCCTTCATGACGGAGAGGTCGTGCTACTGCTATAAGGTGATGCCGTTTGGGCTGAAGAACGCGGGGGCCACGTACCCAGAGGCTGATGGATCGAGTACTTGCACCAATGCTGGGAAGGAACGTGCAAGCTTACGTCGATGACATGGTCGTGACCTCGCAGGAAAAAAACAAGCACGTTGCAGACTTGGAAGAATTGTTCACGACGATCGCCAAGTTCAAGTTAAAGCTCAATCCGGAGAAATGCATTTTCGGCGTGGAGGCTGGAAAGTTTTTGGGTTTCCTCTTGACTGAAAGAGGAATTGAAGCCAACCCAGACAAGTGTGCCGCCATCTTGGCGATGAGGAGCCCAGCCACGGTGAAAGAAGTCCAGCAGCTAAACAGGTCGGATGGCAGCCCTATCTCGCTTCGTGTCGGCTAGCGGAGAAAAGGGGCATCCCTATTTTCAGTGTCTGCGGCGCAATAAATAAGTTCGTTTGGACGAAAGAGTGCGAGGAAGCTTTCGTCAAACTAAAGGAGTATCTGGCGAGCCCGCCGGTTCTGTGCAAACCGCTGGTGGGGATCCCTCTCAGGTTGTATTTTGCTGTAACTGAGAGGGCGGTGAGTGAGGTGCTCGCCCAGGATCAAGATCAGGCTCAGAAGCCTATTTATTTTGTGAGTAAGGTGTTGCAGGGCCCCGAGACGAGATACCAGGCCCTGGAGAAAGCTGCGTTGGCAGTAGTGTTCTCGGCGAGAAGATTGCGCCACTACTTCCATAGCTTCACCATACTGGTGATGACTGACCTGCCCATCCAGAAGGTCTTGAAGAAACCTGACGTTGCGGGAAGGATGGTGAAGTGGGTCGTGGAGTTGTCAGAATTTGATATTAAATATGAGCCCCGAGGCCCGATCAAGGGGCAAATCTTTGCAGATTTCGTGGTTGAGCTCTCATCAGAGGCGACGCGAGTTGAAGGAGACGATTTCCGTTGGGTACTCTCGGTGGATGGATCGTCGAACCAGCAGGGTAGCGGTGCTGGAGTCATTTTGGAAGGACCCAACGGCGTGCTGATCGAACAATCTTTGAGATTTGCCTTCAAAGCCAGCAACAATCAAGCAGAGTATGAGGCGCTGATCGCCGGAATTTTGTTGGCCAAGGAGATGGGAGCTAGGGTGCTGATGGCTAAGAGTGACTCGCTGCTAGTCACGGGGCAAGTAACAGGCGACTTCCAGGCTAAAGATCCACAAATGGCGGCTTACTTGGCGTATGTACAGGAATTGAAGAGTTCCTTTTGCCTCCTTCGAAGTAGTACATGTACCCAGAGAGCAGAATGCCCGAGTTGACTTGCTTGCTAAGCTCGCCAGCTCAGGCAAGGGGGGTAGGCAGAGGACGGTGATTCAAGAAACTCTGAAGACGCCAAGGGCATTTGTAGCAGATCACCTGGTCCTTCAGATAAGCAAGTCGACGAAGAAAGCAGCGAGAAGCCATAAGTCCCTGACGCAAGAAACTCTGAGATCGCCGAGAATTAGAGCATGTCGAGGAGAGAAGGTGAATGTGATGCAAGTCTGCGCCACCCATAAGCCAGACACTTGGATAACACAGTACAAGCGGTGCCTGGCAAATGGCCTTCTCCCGCTGGATCCGACAGAAGCTAGGAAGGTAAAGAAAAATTCTAGCAAGTACACATTGATTGATGGCGATCTGTACAGGTTTGGGTTCACTCACCCACTCCTGGAAATGCGTGCACGGCGAGAAGTGCACGAGGATCATGGCAGAGCTCCACGAGGTATATGCGGAAGCCACGTTGGGGGTCGAGCTCTGGCCGCGAGGACTCTCCGTGCAGGCTACTACTGGCCATCGATGAGAGAAGATTGCAAGAAGTATGCCCAGTGTTGCAAACAATGCCAACAGCACGCCGATTGGCACAAGGCACCTCCCGAGGAGTTGAAGTCGATCTATAGCCCTTGGCCGTTTCATACTTGGGGAATCGACATCCTGGGACCTTTCCCGTTGGCGATCAGGCAGATGAAGTACTTGGTGGTGGCGATTGAGTATTTCACCAAGTGGATTGAAGCAGAACCAGTGGCCCAGATCACCGCACACAAGATCGAAGGTTTCGTGTGGAAAAACATCGTGTGCCGGTTTGGAGTGCCTAAACGCCTGGTGTCGGATAATGGGACGCAGTTTGCAAGCCACCTGTTGAAGAAGCTTTGCGAAGGAGTGGGAATTCAACAAGTGTTTGCATCCGTCGAGCACCCTCAGACAAATGGCCAGGTGGAGTCAACTAATCGGTTGTTGTTGAGAGGTTTGAAGAGAAGGCTTGAGAAAGCCAAGGGAAGTTGGGCTGAGGAAGTGCCCCGTATAGTCTGGGCATACCACACCACCGAGCAGTCAGGAACGCATGAGACCCCGTTTAGCTTGGTCTATGGGTGTGATGCGATGATTCCAGTAGAGATTCAGGAGAGCTCGCCGAGATTCCAGAACTTCGTAGAGGAAGACTCGAATGAAGAGAGAAGCCTGAACCTGGATCTACTGGATGAGGTCAGGGAGGAAGCAAGATTGAAGGCTGAGGCGGTGAAGAGGAGGATTTGAACGAAGATATAACTCGAAGGTGATGCCAAGGCAGTTTAGAGAGGGCGATCTGGTGATGAGGAAGGCCCACCAGTATGAGATGGAGAATAAACTGTCACCCAAGTGGACTGGACCGTTCAGAATAACCGAGGCGCTCGGGAACGGCGCCTACCGCTTAGAGACGTTGGAAGGAGGGGCGATTCCTCGCACCTGGAACGCCACACACCTGAAGTTGTACTATAGTTAAGAGCTTTGTAAGTAAAAACAAACACAAAGTTATATTACAATGTCTCTGATAAAACAGTTTGAAGGGGGCACTCTTTTTTCCCTAAGGAGGGTTTTTAACGAGGCCACCCAATAAAAGAAGAGTTTTCGAAGTATAAGGCGTTTTCAGATTGCATGTGTGCTATTTCAAAAGTTTTGAAGAAAGGCCTTGTCACTTGTACGTGATTTAAGGCAAGTAAAGATATATCGCGTGCTTTCTAAGAAGTTTTTAAGTCCTCATCGTTTTTTCGGCGATTGGAGGCATCAGTTTAAAGTTTCTAAGTCCTCATCGTTTTTCGGCGATTGGAGCAGCAGTTAAAGTTTTTAAGTCCTCATCGTTTTTCGGCGATTGGAGGCATCAGTTAAAGTTTTTAAGTCCTCATCGTTTTTCGGCGATTGGAGGCATCAGTTAAAGTTTTTAAGTCCTCATCGTTTTTCGGCGATTGGAGGCATCAGTTAAAGTTTTTAAAGTCCTCATCGTTTTTCGGCGATGGAGGCACCAGTTAAAAGACCTCAACGCCCTCGCGCGTCCTGAGGCAAGCAAAAGTCCCCGTGTTTCTGGGGCGAGAAGATGTAACCCCTGGGGCAATGTAGAGGCAAGTAAAGACCTCCTCGCCGTCGAGCGAGTGCAGGCGAGAAAGAGAAAAAGTCCTCCGTGTTTCTGGGGGCGAGAAGATGTAACCCCTGGGGCAATGTAGAGGCAAGTTAAAGACCTCCTCGCCGTCGAGCGAGTGCAGGCGAGAAAGAGAAAAAGTCCTCCGTGTTTCTGGGGGCGAGAAGATGTAACCCCTGGGGCAATGTAGAGGCAAGTTAAAGACCTCCTCGCCGTCGAGCGAGTGCAGGCGAGAAAGAGAAAAAGTCCTCCGTGTTTCTGGGGGCGAGAAGATGTAACCCCTGGGGCAATGTAGAGGCACCAGTAAAAAGTCCTCCGTGTTTCTGGGGGCGAGAAGATGTAACCCCTGGGGCAATGTAGAGGCGAGTTAAAGACCTTCTCGCCGATGAGCGAGTTCAGGCAGTTAAAGACCTTCTCGCCGATGAGCGAGTTCAGGCGAGTTAAAGACCTTCTCGCCGATGAGCGAGTTCAGGCGAGTTCAAAGACCTTCTCGCCTACATGCGAGCTTAGGCAAGATAAAATCCTTCTCGTCTCGAACGAGTTCAGGTATGGTGCAGAGGGTGGAAGAAGTTTGGAAGGTGGCTAAGGTAGGTTCGAAGAGAACGCCTAGTCACCCGGTCTTTCGTTCTGAAGTTCAGGGAGGTAAAGAAGGATCCCAAAAGGCGTTTCTACCCCAGATAAAGAAACAATGGCCAAAGTGAGGCAGAAAGAAGCTGATATCACCAAGAGTCTTGGCGATCAGGAAGAGTTCAAACAGCGGCGAGAAGGTTGAAAGACCTGTTTGATGGAGGCAGATGGTGACGGTGTTTGAGCCAGTAACTGAGTTACAGTTCGTTGCTTGAGGGATATTCTTACGATAAGGTTAGTTGCCTTAAGAGTACAAGTTGGTTAAAGTGATTATTGCTTAAGTTTGAAGTGGTTCGAAGCAGTTAAGTCAAAAGTCGTGTTTGCAAAATCATTAAGTTAAATCCGATAAAGTTAAACATGCAAAGAAGGTTAAAGCGCTTAAAGAAGTCAGGAGAGGGAATACCCAAACTTTGTCATTAAGATAAGTATCTGTTAAAGGCACATATACACGAGTTTATTACAGAATAATACAAGGGAAAACACGAAGTAGATAGAAGAAGAGTTGATTAGTCTTCAGCAGGAACGACTTTTCCATCTACTACTTCATTGTTCAGCGACACCATGCTGAGATCCAGGTCGGGGAATAGGCAAGCAAATTGTTCCCGCGCAGCTTCGAATCCAGCAGCCAGAATTGAGCAGAGTTTAGCTTGAGTTCTTCAATTTGCCCTGAAGTTCCTCAATCCGCTTCTTGAGGTCTTCAGTTTGCTCTTTCAGCTCTTTATTCTGTTGCTCCAGCTCTTCAACCTGTTTTTTGAGTTGTTCGTTGGTCTCTTGAGCCTGGAGAAGGTCTTCAGTAACCTTCTTGGATTCCGCTTGCGCTTGGGCTAGTTCAGCACTGCCTTTCC
Organism: Phaseolus vulgaris; assembly: GCF_000499845.2. Classification (NCBI taxonomy): domain Eukaryota; kingdom Viridiplantae; phylum Streptophyta; class Magnoliopsida; order Fabales; family Fabaceae; genus Phaseolus; species Phaseolus vulgaris. The sequence goes on along the minus strand of NW_027174296.1, from coordinate 1,168 downwards.
TTCTCTTTGTTGGCCTCGCAAGATCAGCTATGGCGTCGTCCCTCGCCTTTTCCACTTGCCCAAGAATTTCTCTCGGTCGATCGACCTCTGCTCCAGTTTTTGCACCTTAGCGGCGTCAGCTTTCATGAGAGCCTCCAGGTCAACCGCCCTGGCGCGAAGAGGCACAATCTTGCTCTCCAGTTCGACCTTCTCTTGGCAAGTTGATGCACCTTGTGGCGAAGGTCAGTGGCCTCCTTGCGCGCCAGCCTGAGCTCGGTGTTCATTGCATCCTCCACTCGGGAGTGTTCGATTTCTGCGAGCGTCAGGCTGAAAGACAACTTCTCCACCTCGACCCTCATGGTGCTGTTTTCGGTTTTGAGGTTGAAGAGGTCGTCTTGGAGCCTCCTGGTTGAGCCCTCCACAGCCCTGGTTATGATCGCCGGGATATCCTCTGCTATGGTCTTCAGCTTGGCAGTTAGAGGCTCCCACATCCTTGTGACCTCCAAAGGGAGGTTTGCTGCTTGGAGAGGCACCAGGGGGCCTGTTGTGGTTCTCGTCGCCACCTTCCTTAGCAGGTTCTTCAGTAGCTTGTTGGCGTGGCGACGGAATCGGGGATTCGGTGATCAGAATCGGAGAGGTATGAGCAACCTCATCCCCGATTGGAGCATTTCTGCAGCTGAGGCGTTTGAAGGGGACCCCCTCCAGCTGACATATGGTGGAGGCGCTTGGGGGGTCCTCCAGGAAGTTTGGCTCTTGGGCCTCACTGCAGGTGGCGCAGTGGCCAGTGGGACCGCTTGGACTGGTGAGGCAGGAGCCTGTGGGGTGGCGATGATGGAGGAGGAGCAGGCGTCGATGGTGGTGTTGAGGTTGGAAGAGGGGGTGGAGCAGGCGGTGAGGAAGTGCCACCCTCTTCCTCTTTGTAACGAGGCCGTCCTCGGTGACCTCGTCATCTCTTCTTCCTCCTCATGGATGACTTGGGGCTTTCCTTTTAGGTTCTTAAGAACCATTTTTTGCGTTGGGGGTTCCTTAGGTGGTGATCGCCCGTGGACGATGGCTTCTCCACCACCGAGTTGGGCACGTTTGGAGCCCGTCGCCAACCCGTGGTTTCGGGCGAGCGCCTTCAGTTCGGCGAGCATGCCTTTGCCCAACATGTTGTCTGCATGGAACGAAAGTGCATGGGTTAACTCAA
>NW_027174295.1:0-16779 GCF_000499845.2 Phaseolus vulgaris | reverse complement strand
ATTGCAAGTCCTCAGTGCATCCAGGGGAAAAGAGGAGATTAACCCCTGGGCAAGTTGAGGCACCAGAGAAAGTCCTTCTCACCCTCGAGTGAGTTCAGGCAAGAACAGATTGCAAGTCCTCAATGCATCCAGGGGAAGAGGAGATGTAACCCCTGGGCAAGTGGCATCGGAGAAAGTCCTTCTCACCCTCGAGTGAGTTCAGGGAGAAGATGTAACCTGTACCGCCCTGGTAGTCGGAAGTGATGACGTGGCGTCGAGCTATTATATAGGCGTGTTGGACGGGACACCTGGCTGGCAAAGGGAAGGAAGTCGGGGGGCTCGTAGTTGCCGGTTATTAAGTTGGCATGCTCCGATCTCCAGCATACCTAAACCGGCGGTCACCGGGTTGAAGATGAAGTCGCCAAATATGAACCCAGGCGACCAACAATTAGAGATCGCCGAAACAAGGACATCGCCGAAGGTGAAGGCAGATGGCCATTCCCAGCTGGCCAGAGGATGAGGTCGGGAGACAGCTTACTTGAACATACACGGTGAAGTAGGTAGAGCAGATCATGAAGGCGGCCGGCGAGACCACAGGGAAGGTGTATATGAAGGCACCCGAGCTCGCCACTCAGAAGAGATCACGCTCCAGGGCAGCTTTGCGCTCCATGCGTAAGTAACTTAGCCAAAAAGCCTGAAGAATAAGAACTGGCGCCTAAGTCAAGGATGCTCCGGATGATGGCACGTGTACAGCTGGATGCGAGCCACGTGTCCAGATGTGTAACTGCCAGGAGAGAGAAAGTGCCCAGGTGTATAAGAGTTTCCAATGAACTTTGAGGTACGCACGCGTTTAGATTACTTCTTTACAACTACGAGAACGAGAGTACGCTGAGGAGAACTTTGCACGGTTCCTTAGAGTTCTTTTGAGTTTTTCTCTTAGTAATTGGTGGTTCAAGTCGCTGACTTGGGCGTCGGAGCGTGATCGGCCGCAGCGGCGCCGTTCTGTCTTTTGCAGGTTCTGAGGTGGATCGCGGTGAAGGACGGAGGCAAACACGGCGCAGAAGTCGATCCAGATTTGACGAGGCAAGGCTCCAGCATTTTTGTCAACAGGCAGGATCATCAGGCGCCCACCGTGGGGCCATGTAAAACCTGTTCCCATCCACAGCGTGAGTTCTTTGGAAGTTTCTGCAGTTTCTGTGTGTTGTGTGCTGGTGCAACCATTTTCCGCCATTCATCTAAGCTTTGTTCGGTAGATTCGCGTTTCCGCTATTCGTTTGAATTCTTGTTCTGTGAGGTTGAGGTTTTTCGCTGCTTACGCGAGTTTTAATCGGTGAGATCTAAGTTTCGCCGCTCGTTTCGGATTTTTTGTGGAAGAAGCGGTGGTTTGTGGTGGAGTCGCGAGTTTCTGTGAAGGTTTTGCTGTCAAAGTTTTGCTCTTTGAAGTTCTTCAGACTGTAGAGAAGTTCTGACCGATTGATCGCTGAATCGATCGGCGCTGAAGAAGGTGTTGTTCGTCACTCCTTGCGATCTGTCAAGTTTTCATGAGAAAGATGAGAAGCAACCGTTCAAGTCCAGTTGCCCCGTTGCTGCTGAAGGCGCCATGACTATGGCGCAGATGGTGGAAATCATGCGTCGCTGCAGGCGAATGTGGAAGCCTCGCGCATAGAGCAAGCAAGAATGCACGAGGACCTGGTCGCCTCTCGGGCAGGAATGAAGAGCTTAGCAGAGTGACTGAGGAATTGCGTCAAGCTCTTCAGGAGCAGCGAGGGCGTCCAGTCGCTGAAGAGGTCGCGCCGTCAACGCCGCCTCGCGTTTTCCCTATGCCTTTCGCTCGGGCGATTACGGACACGCTATCCCTGCGAGTGTAGTTACCCGTGAAAGCTGTTTTACCGGCGTGGAGGATCCTGAGGCACATCTCACCACCTTCCACACGCAGATGATGCTGTCAGGAGGATCGGATGCTGTCTACTGCAAAATGTTGTAAGCACACTCCATGGAACAGCGCTGGAATGGTTTGTGAGCCTGCCTACAGGTCACATAACCGACTTCCAACAGTTTTCAAAGATCTTCGTCGAGCAGTACATAGTGAACAAGGCGCCGCCTAGGGTGCTTATGATCTGTTCGACATAAGGCAGTACCAGGGAGAGTCCCTCAGGGACTACTTGAATCGTTTTGGGGCGCAGATGGTCCGCTCGCCGGCCAAGGACGAAGAGATGCTGGTCTACGCGTTCAAGAAGGGCGTGCTGCCGGGACCCTTCTGTGAGGCGTTGATTAGGGCCCACCCCGCCACGTTTGCTGAGGTTCGGCGACTTGCGGTGGCCCACATCGCCGATGAAAGTGAGGTCGTTGAGAAGAGGGGAAGCGCGGCCCCCGCCAGGCCACGTGCCCAGACCAGGATCCAGCCACAGAGGGTGCTGGAGACAGCGGCGGCCAAGAGGGATCAGAGGACTCGCCATCCTTACGATCCAAGAAAAAACAAGGGTAGAAGGCCCGGGGCGCCCTTCACTGACACGTCGGGAGTACAATCGCCCGCCGAAACATAAGTTCGTGATGGGATTGGCGGATCTTGATCGCCATTCCTAATATAGCAGCCAGGCTGAAGTCCGCCCAAGAAGTGCTATGAGAATAGCCTGAAGAACAAGAGGTCCGTGAGTTACGTGACAACCACCCCGCCTCCCGGTGTGAAGCCCAGGCCGACGGTAATAGAGGAGACCGCCGCAAGCGACGTGGTGATGGTGGATGCTGAGTTGGGGAGGAGAACGCGGTCGAGAGGAAGAGGCGAGGAATCGCCCGAGGAAGCGAGGGAGCTGGGAATCGCCAGGGCGGTGATCGCCAGAGAAACCAGACCAAAACCCGTCGAGCAGTGGCTCGAAAGGGAGATCGGGGGAAAGATCTTCAAGCTGGGAAGATCTCTGGAGGCTGAGCTCCAGGACCAGATCGCCAAGGTGATAGAGCGGCATCTGGATGCGTTCGCATGGTCCGCTTCGGACATGCCCGGGATCGATCCCGACTTCTTGTGCCATCATTTGGCGATGGACAACCAGGTCAGACCGGTACGACAGAGGAGAAGGAAGTTCAACGAGGAGAGGAGGCAGGCGATTAGAGACGAAACCCAGAAGCTCCTCGCTGCAGGCCATATCAGGGAGGTGCAGTACCCTGAGTGGCTGGCCAACGTCGTGCTGGTAAAGAAGAGCAATGGGAAGTGGCGCATGTGCGTCGACTTCACTGATCTGAACAAGGCCTGCCCAAAGGATTCATATCCTTTGCCAAGTATAGATGCCCTGGTCGACAGTGCTGCAGGGTGTAAGTTGCTGAGCTTCCTGGATGCCTTCTCGGGGTACAACCAGATAAAGATGCATCCTAGGATGAAGAGAAGACCGCCTTCATGACCGAGAGATCGTGCTACTGCTACAAGGTGATGCCTTTGGGCTGAAGAACGCGGGGCCACGTACCAGAGGTTGATGGATCGGGTACTTGCACCAATGCTGGGAAGGAATGTGCAAGCCTACGTGGATGACATGGTCGTGACCTCGCCAGAAGAGCAAGCACGTTGCGGACTTGGAGGAGTTGTTCACTACGATCGCCAAGTTCAGGTTAAAGCTGAATCCCGAGAAGTGCATCTTTGGCGTGGAGGCTGGGAAGTTCTTGGGTTCCTCTTAACTGAGAGAGGAATAGAAGCCAACCCTGATAAGTGTGCCGCCATCTTGGCGATGAGGAGCCCGACAACCGTGAAGGAGGTGCAGCAGCTCACGGGTCGGATGGCCGCCCTGTCTCGTTTCGTGTCGGCTAGCGGAGAGAAGGGCCATCCGTATTTCCAGTGTTTAAGGCGGAATAACAAATTTGCCTGGACGAAGGAGTGTGAAGAAGCCTTCGTCAAGCTTAAAGAGTACCTGGCGAGCCCGCCGGTTTTGTGCAAACCGCTGGTGGGACCCCTCTCAGGTTGTATTTCTGTGACTGAGAGGGCGGTGAGTGCGGTGCTCGCCCAAGACCAAGATCAGGCTCAAAAGCCTATTTATTTTGTCAGCAAGGTGCTGCAGGCCCGAAGTGAGATATCAGGCCTTGGAGAAAGCTGCACTGGCAGTGGTTTTTTCGGCGAGAAGGTTACGCCACTATTTCCACAGCTTCACAACTGGTGATGACCGACTTGCCCATCCAGAAGGTCTGAAGAAGCCCGACGTCGCTGGGAGGATGGTGAAGTGGGCGGTGGAGCTGTCGGAGTTCGATATCAAGTATGAGCCCCGAGGTCCGATTAAGGGGCAGATTTCGTGGTCGAGCTCTCGTCAGAAGCACACGAGTTGAGGGGGATGACTTTCGTTGGGTGCTTTCGTGGACGGATCGTCGAACCAGCAGGGTAGCGGTGCTGGAGTCATCTTGGAAGGGCCCAACGGCGTGCTGATTGAAAGTCCCTGAGGTTTGCCTTCAAGCCAGCAACAACAAGCAGAGTATGAGGCGCTGATCGCCGGAATCTTGCTGGCCAAGGAGATGGGAGCTAGGGTGTTAATGGCTAAGAGTGACTCGCTGTTGGTCACGGGACAAGTAACAGGCGAGTTCCAGGCTAAAGATCCACAAATGGCGGCTTACCTGGAGTATGTACAGGAGTTGAAGAGTTCCTTTGTCTCCTTTGAAGTGGTGCATGTGCCCAGAGAGCAGAATGCCCGAGCTGACTTGCTAGCCAAGCTCGCCAGTTCAGGCAAGGGGGGTAGGCAGAGGACGGTGATCCAAGAAACTCTGAAGACGCCCAGAGCATTTGTGGCAGATCACCTGGTTCTTCAGATAAGCAAATCGACGGAGAAAGCGGCGAGGAGTCACAGGTCTTTGACTCAGGAGACCTTGAGGTCGCCAAGAATAAGAGCATGTCGGGAGAGAAGGTGAACATGACGCAGGTCTGCGCTACCCATGAGCCAGACACCTGGGTAACACAGTACAAGCGATGCCTGGCGGATGGCCTTCTCCCGCTGGATCCGACGGAGGCCAGGAAGATAAAGAAGAACTCCAGCAAGTTCACGATGATTGATGGCGAGTTGTATAGGTTTGGGTTCACACACCCACTCCTGGAATGTGTGCACGGAGAAAATGTACAAGAATCATGGCCGAGCTCCATGAAGGGATTGTGGAAGCCACGTCGGGGGTCGAGCTCTGGCCGCAAGGACTCTCCGTGCAGGTTACTACTGGCCAACAATGAGAGAAGACTGCAAGAAGTATGCACAGTGTTGCAAGCAATGTCAGCAGCACGCCGATTGGCACAAGGCGCCTCCCGAGGAGTTGAAGTCGATTTACAGCCCTTGGCCGTTTCATACATGGGGGATCGACATTCTGGGACCCTTTCCATTGGCGATCAGGCAGATGAAGTACTTGGTGGTGGCGATTGAATATTTCACCAAGTGGATCGAAGCAGAACCAGTGGCCCAGATCACCGCGCACAAGATCGAGAGCTTTGTGTGGAAGAACATCGTGTGCCGGTTTGGTGTGCCCAAGCGCCTGGTGTCAGATAACGGACTCAGTTTGCAAGTCACCTGTTGAAGAAGCTGTGCGAAGGGGTGGGAATTCAACAAGTATTTGCATCCGTCGAGCACCCTCAGACGAATGGCCAAGTAGAGTCAGCCAATCGGGTATTGCTGAGAGGTTTGAAGAGAAGGCTAGAGAAAGCCAAAGGAAGTTGGGCTGAGGAGGTACCCCGTATAGTTTGGGCGTACCACACCACCGAGCAGTCAGGAACCCATGAGACCCCGTTTAGCCTGGTCTATGGATGCGACGCAATGATTCCAGTGGAAATCCAGAGAGCTCGCCGAGATTCCAGAACTTTGTAGCGGAAGACTCGAATGAGGAAAGAAGGCTGAATCTGGATTTGCTGGATGAGGTCAGGGAGGAGGCGAGAGTGAAGGCTGAGGCGGTGAAAAGAAGGATTGAACGAAGGTATAACTCGAAGGTGATGCCAAGGCAGTTCAGAGAAGGCGACCTGGTGATGAGGAAGGCCCACCAGTACGAGATGGAGAACAAGCTGTCGCCTAAGTGGACGGGACCGTTCAGGATAACCGAGGCGCTCGGGAACGGCGCCTACCGCTTAGAAACGTTGGAAGGAGGGGCGATTCCTCGCACTTGGAACGCCACGCACCTCAAGTTATATTACAGTTAAAAGCTTTGTAAGTAAAAACAAACACGAAGAGTTTGCAAGCTTTCTGTTAAAACAGTTTGAAGGGGGCACTCTTTTTTCCCTAAGGAGGGTTTTTAATGAGGCCACCCAATAAAGAAGAGTTTTCGAAGTTTAAAGTGTTTTAGATTGCATGCGTTGTTATTGCGAAAGTTTTGAAGAAAGACCTTGTCACTTATATGTGATTTAAGGCGAGTTTTGAAGTTATGTTGCATGCTTTCTAAAAGTTTTCTAAGTCCCCATCGTTTTCGGCGATTGGCGGCATCAGTTAAAGTTTAAAGTCCTCATCGTCTTTCGGCGATCGGAGGCACCAGTTAAAAGACCTCAACGCCCTCGCGCGTCCTGAGGCGAGAAAGAGATAAAGACCTCCTCGCCGTCGAGCGAGTGCAGGCGAGAAAGAGTAAAAAGTCCTCAGTGCTTCCAGAGGAGAGAAGATGTAGCCTCTGGGGCAATGTAGAGGCACCAGTAAAAGTCCTCAGTGCTTCCAGGGGAGAAGATGTAGCCCTGGGGCAATGTAGAGGCACGTTAAAGACCTTCTCGCCGATGAGCGAGTTCAGGCGAGTTAAAGACCTTCTCGCCGATGAGCGAGTTCAGGCGAGTTAAAGACCTTCTCGCCGTCGAGCGAGTTCAGGCAAGATAAAATCCTTCTCGTCTCGAACGAGTTCAGGTACGGTGTGGAGGGTGGAAGAAGTTTAAAGGATAGCTAAGGTAGGTTCGAAGAGAACACTTAGCTATCCAGCTCTTTCCGAAAGTCAGGGAAGAGAAGGATCCGAAAGGCGCCTCTACCCCAGATGAGGGAACAAGGCCAAGCTATGAAGGCAGAGGAAGCTGGTATCGCCAAGAATCTTTGGCGATCAGAAGAAATTCAAGCATGGCAAGAGTTAAGGCCCGTTTTGATAAGGCAGATCGGGTGAGCTATGTTTTAAACTATTAGTTGGGTTGAAGCTCGTTGTTTGGAAAGTGGTTTCGCGCTGAGGTTCATTATCTTAAAGTCACAAGTTGTTAGAAGACTATCATTCGAAAGTTGGTAGTTTGAAGCAGTTATGAACAGTCGCGCTCGCAGAATTGCTAAGTCAATTTCGTTTAAGCGATTTATACAAGAAGAAATAAGGGAGATTATATAAAGAAGCAGGAAATGTCATAACACAGTGGCATCAGTTCAAATTACATGTACCAAAGGGGAAAAATTATTACAAGTAAGTTGTGTAAGAGAAAGACAGATGAATAAGTGATGGAGGGAAGCAGCAAGCAGCTAGTCTTCAAAGGAACGATCTTCCCATCCACCACTTCATTGTTTAGCGACACCATGGAAAGGTCCAGATCAGGGTACTGGCAGGCAATTGCTCCAAGGCGGCGTCAAACCCAGCAGCGAGGATTTGGGCAGAGCTCAGCTCGAGTTCTTCAGTTTGCTTTTGAGCCCCTCGGTCTGCTGTTTTTAGTTCTTCAGCTCTTCTCACGAGCTTGAAGAAGGTCTTCAGTAACCCTCTTGTTCCGCCTGCGCCTGGGCCAGCTGCGGCGATCCTTCATTCTCTCTTTGGCCTCGGCGAGTTTAGCCATGGTGTCATCTCTCTCTTTTCAACTTTCCCCAAGAGACCTCCCGATCTACTGACCTCTTCTCAAGGTTTTCTACCTTGGCGGCATCGCTTTGATCGACGCCCAGGTCAGCCACCTTGAGACGGTAGGGGACCAGCTTGCTCTCCAGCTCATCTTCTCTCTTGAGCTAAGAGGTGCACCCTATGGCGTAGATCGGTGGCCTCCTTGCGCGCCACCCGCAGCTCGGTGCTCATAGCATCCTCCACTCGCGAATGGTCGATCTCCGCCAGCATAAGGTTGCAGGACAACTTCTCCGCTCGATCCTTATTAGGCGATTCTCCTCTTGGAGCACGGAGATGTCGTCCTGGAGTTTCTTGCTGGAACTCTCCACAGCTTTTGATATGATGGAGGGGAGATCCTCTGCCATCATTTTGAGTTTTGCTGAGAAGGGTTCCCACATCCCTTTGACCGCAAGGGGAAGGTTTGCTCGCGGAAGCGCTGGAGGAGCCTGGTGCTGGTTCTCGCCACCACCTTCTTGAGTTGGTTGGTGAGTTGGAGCTTCTTGGCGTGGTGGTGACGAGGGGACTCGGTGATGATGATGGGTGAGTTGTGAGCACCTTCATCCCCACCTGCCGCAGCTTCGGCGATTGAGGCGGTTGAAGGAGGACCCCCTCCAGCAGATACAAATGGCGTGGAGGCGCTCGGGGGTTCTCCATGAAGTTGGGCTCAGTAGCCTCAACCACGGGAAATGCAGCCGCCAAAGGAACTGCTTGAACCGGCGGTGTTGCAGTTGGGGAGGAAGGCGGTGTTGGAAGGGGAGCTGGTGGTGAGGACGGTGTTGATGTTGGAGGAGGAGGTGGAGCAGGTGGTGAAGAAGGCGCCACCCTTCTTCTTTTGGTGATGAGGCCATCTTCAGTTGCCTCATCGTCTTCTTCTTCATCCTCATGGACCACCTGAGGGGTTTTCCTCTTTGGCTTCCTGAGGATGAGTTTCTTGCGTTGTTGGGGCGGGCAAGGCTTTTGAAGGGGCTGGACCTTGAGGGGGCGATCTGCCCTGAGCGGCGGCGATCTCCACCACTGAGTTGGGCACAGTCTGGGAGCCCGACGCCAACCCATGGCTCGGGCGAGCGCCCTCAATTCAGCTAGTTTTCCTTTGCCCAGCATGAGATCTGCACAATGACAAAGTATACAGGTTAGCTCAAAGACGAAGATAAAACATGGTAAATATGCAAATGAGACAAACAAGTGATGCAGAAAATAAAGGCCAAGTCTATTGCGCAACAGATAAGACACCCAGCAACAGATAACAGAGGTGCAGCACGAGGCAATAACTTAGATGTTAAGGTAAGCTCTAACCTATGCGAGCCTCGAGTTGGCCTTCGAAGAATTCGAAGGAGATGATCGCAGAGGTGAGGAAGGTAATGTTGGCGTCTGCCACGCTCTTCCAGAAGAGGCACAGGTCCTTGTCCAAAGCGCCCATGTTGTCGGGGCTCCTTGGCTTTCTGAAGCTTCCCTTGGAGTCTTTATTTCCCTTGTTTACCCAGTACAAGGGAAAGCCGTCAAGCAGCGAAGCGTCCTGGTCGTTTTGGCGCACTTGGATGAATTTTCCTTTCCAATCCTTGTAAGATTGCTTGGAAGATAGAGAGGATCGACCTCCCAGCAATCCCGTTCAGACTCACCCAAAGGCGATCTCCTGGATGCTTAGCTTCAAAAAGGAAAGGAAAACGTCCACTGACGCTCGCAGTCCCAGGTGTGCGCATACGGTCTGGAACGCCCTTACAAACGCCCAGCCGTTGGGGTGAAGCTGGGCAGGGGCGATGTCGAGCTCAGTTAACAACTCTCGCTCGAAACGAGTAAAGGGAAGTCGGAGCTTCACCTTCTTGAAAAGCGTCGCGTAGAGGAAGCAGAACGACTCGCCGTTGCTCGCTTTGTCTCAGCACAGATTGGCTCATCAGGATGGCAAGGCAGCACGGCCATTTTGCTGTCGTGCTCCTTGTGAAATGAAAGATCCGACTGGTCCCCTTTCCTTAGTCGGAGCACCGCCAACGCAGAGTTTATTGAAGAAGTTTCTTTCAGTAGAGCCGAGCTGGCCCAGGGGTAAAGCTTCTTATAGTCTGGAGTAGGGATGGAGGCTCCTCCGGCACCGGTGGAGTAGCCTGAGCCAGGTCGGGGCGAGAGGTTGCAGGCCTCTCAGCCTGGGAAGAGGGAGCACCAGGTGCTCGCGATGGGTTATGCGCTTGTGATGGAGGGTTTTGTGACGAAGGGGGAGGATTCGCGGTTATCTTTGTACGAACCATTGCGGGAACTGCAAAGGAAAAAGTAAAAGAGAGGTGAGCGAAGGTTGCAGAGGTTGATCTGATTGTGAATGAAGGACGAAAAACGAACAAACGAAAGTTCGTTGTGATGGAAGAAATGGAAGGCGAAACCCTAACTTGCGAAAAAGGGGAAGAAGAAGAAACAACCCACATTGTATGCACCAGACAGTTAATGGATGATGCGAATCGATTAAAATGCAGCAGAAATCAACAGAGGAAGTAAAGAGGTACCTTTCGATGATCGGTTAAACGCTGAAGGGAGTTAGGATTGAGAGGGTTGAAGAGCGTTGTGGGTTTGCAGATGAAACTCAGAGCGTTTGAGAAGGCAAAGAGGTGATGGAACAGTAGAAATGAAATGGGTTTAAGGGTTTTTCAAACGGTTTTTTGGAAGCGTAAATGACAGCTAAAGATGACCGTTGATGAAGCCACGTGTCGAGCGATTGGAACGGTGTTTGGTGGAGCGTCAGGGAAGCAGAAAGTACGAGCGTTTAGAATTCTGTGCCAGCGCCACGTAGATCGGTAGTGACGTGACTTCTTTAGTCTTTTCGCTGGACAAGTCTTCGCTTAAGACTGGGGGGCTTGTGTACCGCCCTGGTAGTGGAAGTGATGACGTGGCGTCGAGCTATTATATAGGCGTGTTGGACGGACACCTGGCTGGCAGAAGGGAAGGAAGTCGGGGGCTCGTAGTCGCCGTTATTAAGTTGGCATGCTCCGATCTCCAGCATACCTAAACCGGCGGTCACCGGGTTGAAGATGAAGTCGCCAAATATGAACCCAGGCGACCAAGCAATTAGAGATCGCCGAAACAAGGACATCGCCGAAGATGAAGGCAGATGGCATTTCCCAGCTGGCCAGAGGATGAGGTCGGGAGACAGCTTACTTGAACATACACGGTGAAGCAGGTAGAGCAGATCATGAAGGCGGCCGGCGAGACCACAAGGAAGGTGTATATGAAGGCACCCGAGCTCGCCACTCAGAAGAGATCACGCTCCAGGGCAGCTTTGCGCTCCATGCGTAAGTAACTTAGCCAAAAGCCTGAAGAATAAGAAGTGGCGCCCAAGTCAAGGATGCTCCGGATGATGGCACGTGTACAGCTGGATGCGAGCCACGTGTCCAGATGTGTAACTGCCAGGAGAGAGAAAGTGCCCAGGTATATAAGAGTTTCCAACGAACTTTGAGGTACGCACGCGTTTAGATTATTCTTTACAACTGCGAGAACGAGAGTACGCTGAGGGAGAACTTTGCACGGTTCCTTAGAGTTCTTGAGTTTTCTCTTAGTAATTGGTGGTTCAGTCGCTGACTTGGGGCGTCGGAGCGTGATCGGCCGCAGCGGCGCCGTTTTTCTTTTGCAGGTTCTTGAGGTGATCGCGGTGAAGGACGGAGCCAACACGGCGCAGAAGTTGATCCAGATTGACGAGGCAAGGCTCCAGCGTTTTGGTCAACAGGCAGGATCATAACCCCTGGGCAAGTTGAGGCACCAGAGAAAGTCCTCCTCGCCTTGAGCGAGTTCAGGCAAGAACAGATTGCAAGTCCTCAGTGCATCCAGGGGAAGAGGAGATGTAACCCCTGGGCAAGTTGAGGCACCAGAGAAAGTCCTCCTCGCCTTGAGCGAGTTCAGGCAAGAACAGTTTGAAAGTCCTCAGTCCATCCAGGGGAAGAGGAGATGTAACCCCTGGGCAAGTTGAGGCACCAGAGAAAGTGTTCCTCGCCTTGAACGTGTTCAGGCAAGAACAGATTACAAGACCTCTTTGCTAGGCAAGAACAGATTACAAGACCTCTTTGCTAGGCAAGAACAGATTACAAGACCTTTTTGCTTAAGCAAATTGAGGCAAGTTTGAAAGTCCTCAGTGCAGAACCAAGCCAGCAAAGTTTTAGGCGATAACCTAGAAATACACATGTCACTTAGCAGATCAGGCAAACGAGATTTCAGATACTAAGAATAACCCACGCCTACTGCTCAGTAAGTGATTTCGTGTCAAATGTTATTGCTATAGACTAACCGTTTGTTCAAGTTAAGTTGATTTCCAGAGAATTAAGCGTCAGTTTGTGCTAAGTTAATTGGGTTGAGTGAAAACCAACCAAGTTATCAGGTGATCGCACAACAGATAAGTTAAAGCCACGTGGCTCGTCGAAAACGCAACCTCATAGTCTTTTCGTTGAACAACTCACAGCTTAAGACTGGGGGGCTTGTGTACCGATCAGGTCATCGGGTGTGATGACATGGACAAGAGAAAGGCGGGTGGTCAAGAAGTCAAAGAGTCGACGTTTGTGGAAGTGGCGTTTTGCAGTATACATAATCGGTTGTCGGCAGGCTGTGGGACCCTCTGCACATAATAACGATCAAGTCAGAGGGGCACGTGGCAATGCCCACGTGCTCATTAAAGGTTTCAGGGAATGTTTGCCAAGGTACGCGTTGAGTAAGCTAAGATTCGTATATTTCGAGGAATGTTTTTATACGCTTTCAATGCGCTTTAATGCGCTTTAATGATGAGAAATGTATAAAAAGGGACCCTGGGAGCATTTGAAAAGGAGAGACTTTTAACCTAATTCTCAGAGTTGCACAGAGCACAAAACCCTAATTGTTCTTGGTGGCGCACCCACTGTGAGCACAAGGCAATTAGGGAAACACAGTTTTAGCCCTTCAGTACAGTTTTCGACCACCCTCAGAGTATTCGTTCAAGGGTTCCGATACGGGGTGTGTCACCTCTGATGTTTCTCGCTAGCTGACTTGATCGTCGGAGTGCAAACGGCCGCGAGGGTGCCCCTTTGTTCACTTCTTTTCAGGTACTCATAGACGGAGCAAAACGAAGGTGCCCTAGCTCGCGAGGACAAGCCACGCGCAAAGACGATTCCAGTCAACCGGCGGGAACAAAAGGTTTCAGTGAAAGTTTGCCAAGGTACGCGTTAATTCAGTTAAGATTTGAACGTTCCAAGGAATATTTTTATACGCTTTAACGCGCTTTAAACATGAGAGATGTATAAAGAGGGACCTTGGGGCGTTTGAAGGGGACCGAGTTTTAACCTAATTCTCGCAGTTTTTACACAAAGCAAAAACCCTAGTTGTTTTCCCTGCGCACCCACAGTGTGCACAAGGCAATTTGGGCAACACAGTTTTAGTCACTCAGTTATTTCTGACCACCTTCAGAGCATTCGTTTACGGTGTTCCGATACGGAGGTGTGTCACCTTTCATCTTTCTCGCTAGCTAACTTGATCGTCGGAGTGCAAACGGCCGCGAGGGCGCCCCTTTGTTCACTTCTTTTCAGGTACTCACAGACGGAGCAAAATGAAGGTGCCCTAGCTCGCGAGGACAAGCCACGCGCAAAGACGATCCCGGTCAACCGGCGGGAACATTTGGCGCCCACCGTGGGGCCGATATAAAATATCAGTCCCACCACCCAAGTTTTTCAGTTCCAGTTCTCAAAACCCAGATAAGTTAAGAGGGTTTCCAAAAAGCCATGACCACAAGACCTGCACGCGCTAGAAGTGAAGAGATGACCATGCAATAACTCATGGGCATGATGCAAGGGCTGCAGGAAGAAATGGCAGCGTCGAAAGCGAAGCAAGAGCGCATGCAGGCGGATCTCGCAGCTGCTCAGGCGAGAAACGATGAGGTCCACCTTGCCAACGAGGAGTTACGCCGTGGATGGCGCGATGTAGACGAGCCTGAGGCTGCCTCCCCACCTAGAGAATTCACAACACCATTCTCACAAGCAATCCTAGAGTCAGCGATCCCCAACACGTTCACGGGGCCCAAGGTAACCTTCACTGGGATGGAAGATCCTGAGGCGGATCTCACTGCGTTCCACACACAGATGATGTTGGTTGGCGGTTCTGATGCCGTAAGGTGCAAGCTCTTTATGAGTACTCTGACTGGGATGGCTATGGATTGGTTCATCAGCCTCCCAGAGGGCCACATCACGTCTTTCGCACAGCTCTCACCACTATTCAGAGAGCAGTATTTAGCAAACAGGGCCCCAGCCCCAGTTTCGTACAACCTCATCGACGTGAAGCAATACCAAGGGGAAACTCTGAAAGAGTACATAAGCCGCTTTGGGCATCAGGCTCGTATACATCGCGCCACCCACGGCGTAACTCCTCGTTGGCACGGTGGAGCTCATCGTTTTCTGCCTGAGAAGCTACGAGATCCTCCTCCATGCGCTCTTGCTCCGTTTTCGACGCTGTCATCGCTTCCTGCAGCCCTTGCATCATGCCCATGAGTTGTTGCATGGTCATCTCTTCACTCCTAACGCGTGCAGGTCTTGTGGTCATGGCTTTCTGGAAATCCTCTTAACTTATCTGGGTTTTGAGAACTGGAACTGAGAAACTTGTGTGGTGGGACTGATTTTATATCGGCCCCACGGTGGGCGCCAGATGTTCCCGCCGGTTAACCGGATCGTCTTTGTGCGTGGCTTGTCCTCGCGAGCTAGGGCACCTTCGTTCTGCTCCGTCTGTGAGTACCTGAAAAGAAGTGAACAAAGGGGCGCCCTCGCGGCCGTTTGCACTCCGACAATCAAGTCAGCTAGCAAGAAACATCAAAGGGTGACACACCCCCGTATCGGAACACTTGAACGAATGCTCTGAGGGTGGTCGAAAACTGAGTAACTGAATAACTAGTACTGAAAGGCTAAAACTGTGTTGCTTAATTGCCTTGTGCTCACAGCTGGGTGCGCCGTCAAGAACAATTAGTGTTTGTGCTCTGTGTGACTATGAAAATTAGGTTAAAAGTCTCCTCTCTTTCAAACGACCCAAGGCCCCTTTTTATATACCTTCTGCATTTAAAGCGCGTTGAAGCGCATTGAAGGCGTATAAAAATGTGCCTTGGAATATACGAATCTTAACTTACTTAACGCGTACCTTGGCAAACTTTCCCTGAAACCTTTAATGAGCACGTGGGCATTGCCACGTGCCCCTCTGACTTGATCGTTATTCTGTGCAGAGCGTCCCACAGCGCCGCCACCCAACTTAGGTTTTTTCCATCGTGTGAGCCCTCTTCTCTGCGAAGTGCTTCTGTCACGTGGGTTGACTTTTTGGGTGCCAACTCATGCGCCGCAATCACTAGTCACTTGCCCTGGGGGTGTATCTACCTTTCTCTCGTATCATGCACGTGGTTCTCCCCTTGTGATGGACCTCTCATGGGTCGTATCTGTCCCAGGGTCTCCCAGCAGTGGCGTGGATACTTCACGCGTCAGGTTTACCCCCTTCTGGCACTAGAACTCATGGCCTTGAAGCCACCTTTCTCTTCTCCTTGCTACTGTTCTCAACTGTCGGGGCCCGATGTCTCTCTTGGGCGATGTCTTTCCTTAGGCGATGTCTTATTTTAGGCGACGTCTTACTTTATGCAATGTCTCCTCTAGGGCGATGTCGTACTTTAGGCGACGTCTTACTTTAGGCGACGTCTTTCTGGGCGATGTCTTACTTAGGCGACGTCTTACTTGGGTGATGTCTCCTCTCGGGCGATGCCTCGAGCGGTCGACCTGTTAACTTTTCCTTGGATCCCTTGAGGGGTCCCACCATGTGTTGACTTTGACTTCTGGTCAACGCCCGGGTACGGGACGGTACACAAGCCCCCCAGTCTTGAGCTGACACTTGTTTCAGCGAAAAGACTAAGGCCTCGCCCATTATCCACATGGCATTCTTGTCTTTACTAAACTCACACGCTTGAACTTCCTCGCCTGAACCCCCAACAGCTTCAACTGAGTTTACTGGGAAATCTGGCGATGTGCTTTTGTGGCGATGACAGACCACCTGATCTTCCGTTATCTAACACGGCGATGACACCAACCTGGCGACAACCGATTATGTATACTGCAGAACGCCACTTCCACAAACGGCGACTCTTTGACTTCTTGACCACCCGCCTTTTCTTGTCCATGTCATCACACCCGATGACCTGATCGGTACACAAGCCCCCCAGTCTTAAGCTGTGAGTTGTTCAACAAAAAGACTATGAGGTTGCGTTTTCGACGAGCCACGTGGCTTTAACTTATCTGTTGTGCGATCACCTGATAACTTGGTCGGTTTTCACTCAACCCAATTAACTTAGCACAAACTAACGCTTAATTCTCTGGAAAACAACTTAACTTGAACAAACGGTTAGTCTATAACAATAACATTTGACACGAAATCACTTACTGAGCAGTAGGCGTGGGTTATTCTTAGTATATGAAATCTCGTTTGCCTGATCTGCTAAGTGACATGTGTATTTCTAAGTTACCGCCTAATTCTTTGCTGGCCTGGTTCTGCACTGAGGACATTCAAACTTCCCTCAATTTATTTAAGCAAAGAGGTCTTGTAATATATTCTCGCCTGAACTAACTCGAGGGTGAGGAGGACTTTCTCTGCTGCCTCAACTTGCCCAGGGGTTACATCTCCTATTCCCCCGGATGCACACAGGACTTGCAATCTCCCCTTGATTTGCTTACGCAAAGAGGTCTTCTAATCTGTTCTTGCCTGAACTCACTCGAGGGTGAGGAGGACTTTATCTGGTGCCTCTACACTGCCCAGGGGTTACATCTCCTCTCCCGCCGGATGCACTGAGGACTTGCAATTTGTTCTTGCCTGAACTCACTCGAGGGTGAGGAGGACTTTATCTGGTGCCTCTACATTGCCCAGGGGTTACATCTCCTCTCCCGCCGGATGCACTGAGGACTTGCAATCTGTTCTTGACTGAACTCACTCGAGGGTGAGGAGGACATTATCTAGTGCCTCTACATTGCCCAGGGGTTACATCTCCTCTCCCGCCAGATGCACTGAGGACTTGCAATCTGTTCTTGCTTGAACTCACTCGAGGGTAAGGAGGACTTT
>NW_027174294.1:0-16909 GCF_000499845.2 Phaseolus vulgaris | reverse complement strand
TTCTGTGTATATGGTTCTGTACAGATTGGTCATGATCTCTCTTCAAAGCTGTGCAAAGCAAAGGGTTGTCTCCATCAAACAAGGGGAGATTGTTGAAGCTGGAGGAAGCTTCTTCCTACCAAGGCTTGATGTGTGTTTGATGAAGAAAATGGCTTGGGTGTATGAAGATTGTAATAGGTTTTTTGATTCATATGTAATTAGGCTTGTACGTGTGTATGATTGCCTTTGCTGTGTAACCTATCCTAGATGCCTAACCAAGTCTAGATCAAGCACATGGTGTGGTTAAATGGTTTTTGAAAAGTCTTTTGAAATGTTTTTAACAGTTTTAAAACAGTACACAAATAAATCTGTTTTATGAGAAAGAATATGTTTATTCTTCTCTCTAAAAAGGCTTTCGTTAAATGGTTTTGAAAAGCCTTTTAAAATGGTTTTAAATTTTTAAAACAGTACACAAATAAATATGTTTATGGAGAAAGAATCTGTTTATTTCTTCTCTGTTAAAAGGCTTTTCTAAATTTCTGGGCACCAAGGGAAAGCTCAGTTCGTTATTTCAGTAAGCTGAGGCGTGTGTGATACTTCAATCTTTATGTGAAAGAACAGTTTATTCCTTGGTGAGTTGAAAGGTTTTTCACAAGTTAGTTAGGGCTCCAAAGGTACCACTCAGACAGTTATTTCTGTTAAGCTGAGTTGGCAGTTTTTACAAAAAAAATCTGTTAAGTTCAAAACTGAATCTGTTGTTTTCTTAACTGCTTTTAACTGTTTTTTGAAAAGAAGTTAGAAACTGTTTCTATATAAACAATGTCTCTCTCACATGAAAGAGTGCTGAGGAATTACGCTTTTAACAGAGATCAAACAATTCCATGTGAGAAGAAGGATTGAAAAGAGTTTTTGAAAGGTTTCCAAAGAGATTTTCAAGTGTGCTTGTTCTAGGAAACCTTGAATCTTGGTGAAGGTGCTGGTGCAGTTTCTGCAGCAAATTGAACTACTGTTTTGAGTTCTTGCATCTTCTTTCAGGTGTAATCTTTCCTTTACTTTTTTGTAAAGGTGTATGTGTTAGTCACTCCTTGATAGGGTTTCTTGGAGTGCAAGGTGTGCTGAAATAGGGTTTTTTCAGCATTGTGTGGGTGTTCTTGTAGTGTTCAAGAACTGCTGGTTTTGTAAGTGATTGGCACTGTTTTTTAGTGAATTCCACTTGGGGTAAGGTAGACTGGATGTAGCTCTGTATGAGTGAACCAGTATAAAAACGTGTGTATCTTGCATTCTCATCCCTGCACTCTTTTCTGTTTTTGCTTAATTCTGTCAAGAACTAAATCTGTTCTTTTTTAAATTGAATCTGTTAATTCTGGGTTAAGTGAAAACTGTTCTTCCTGATTTGTTGAAGTTTTCTGATCATAAACAAGGTTGCTGCATATAATGGCTTAAGTGAATTGTGAAACAAACTGACCATTCATTAAAACCTGTGAAAGGATCATTCTTCTTGAAATCTTGTGTTGTGTAATTTTGGTTGATCTCTAAGCATAGCTATATCCTTCATCCTCACAATATTAAGCTGATCTGGTTCTGTTCTGATTCTGTGTTGATCCAATCTACAGTGAACAAAATTGAAATTGTGCCAATACTGCTCTGAAAATCAATCTGTTCATGTAAAACAATCTGTTCTTTTTGCCTCTGGAATACTGAAAATTGTGTGTTCTTGCGAAAATTTATAAGCTCAATTCAACCCCTCCCCTCTTGAACTTAGACACTAATAGACCCAACAGATATGTTCAATACTTTCTTTACAATCTAACGTCTATTAATTGATTGAAACACTTATGATATCTTTGAAAAACAATTTAATGTGTTAAAATTGTGTTTGATATGTTTAATACTTCTTTCATTTACAATCTAAGGTTTATAACCTAGGAAACTATAACAAAGTGAATGTTCTGTATAATAATAGTTTAAAGTATCTTAACTTTGAAAACAAGCGTATTACTTAACTAAATGTTTGCAACTGTTATTTTCGCTATTAATTGATTGAACACACTTATGATATCTTTGAAAACCAATTTCATGTGTTAAAATTGTGTTTGATTTCTTTTACAATCTAGTCTATTAATTGATTGAAACACTTATGAATATCTTTGAAAAACAATTTCATGTGTTTAAAAATTGGTGTTTTTCTTATATTTAATATATTTTTACAATCTAAGGTCTATTAATTGATTCAAACACTTATGATACCTTTGAAAAAACCATTTCATGTGTTCAAATGTATTTGATATGTTCAATACTTCTTTTACAATCTAAGGTTTATTAATTGATGAAACACTTATGATGTCTCTGAAAAACAATTTAATGTGTTAAAATTGTTTTTGATATGTTTAATACTTCTTTCATTTACAATCTAAGGTTTTATAACCTAGGAAACTATAAGAAAGTGAATGTTCTGTATAATAATAGTTTAAAAGTATCTTAACTATTGAAAACAAACGTATTACTTAACTAAATGTTTGCAACTTATTATTTTCCCTATTAATTGATTGAACACACTTATGATATCTTCGAAAACCAATTTCATGTGTTAAAACTGTGTTTTGATTTCTTTTACAATCTTAGTCTATTAATTGATTGAAACACTTATGAATATCTTTGAAAAAAAATTTCATGTGTTTAAAATTGTGTTTTCATATGTTTAATATATTTTTTACAATCTAAGGTCTATAATTGATTCAAACACTTATGATACCTTTGAAAAAACCATTTCATGTGTTCAAATTTATTTATATTCAATACTTCTTTACAATCTAAGGTCTATTAATGATGAAACACTTATAATCTTGAAAAACAATTCATGTGTTAAAATTGTGTTTGATATGTTTAAATACTCTTTCATTACAATCTAAGTTTATAACCTAGGAAACTATAACAAAGTGAATGTTCTGTATAATAATAGTTTAAAAGTATCTTAACTATTGAAAACAACGTATTACTTAACTAAATTTTGCAACTTGTCTTTTCGCTATTAATTGATTGAAAACACTTAGATATCTTGAAAACCAATTTCATGGTTAAAATTGTGTTTTGATTTCTTTTACAATCTTAGTCTATTAATTGATTGAAACACTTATGAATATCTTTGAAAAACAATTTCATGTGTTTAAAATTGTGTTTTCATATGTTTAATATATTTTTACAATCTAAGGTCTATTAATTGATTCAAACTTATGATACCTTCGAAAAACCATTTCATGTGTTCAAATTGTATCTGATATGTTCAATACTTCTTTTACAATCTAAGGTCTATTAGTTGATTGAAACACTTATGATATCTTTGAAAAACAATTTAATGTGTTAAAATTGTGTTTTGATATGTTTAATACTTCTTTCATTTACAATCTAAGGTTTATAACCTAGGAAACTATAACAAAGTGAATGTTCTGTATAATAATAGTTTAAAAGTATCTTAACTATTGAAAACAAGCGTCTTACTTAACTAATTGTATGCAACTTGTTATTTTCGCTATTAATTGATTGAACACACTTATGATATCTTTGAAAACCAATTTCATGTGTTAAAATTGTGTTTTTGATTTTTTTTACAATCTTAGTCTATTAATTGATTGAAACACTTAGAATATCTTTCAAAAAACAATTTCATGTGTTTAAAATTGTGTTGTCATCTGTTTAACATATTTTTTACAATCTAAGGTCTAATAATTGATTCAAACACTTATGATACCTTTGAAAAACCATTTCATGTGTTCAAATTCTATTTTTTTATGTTCAATACTTCTTTGAAAAACAATTTAATGTGTAAAATTGTGTTTGGATATGTTTAATACTTCCTTCAATTACAATCTAAGGTTTATACCTTGGACACTATAAGAAAGTGAATGTTCTGTATAATAATAGTTTAAAAGTATCTTAACTATTGAAAACAAGCGTATTACTTAACTAAATGTTTGCAACTTGTTCTTTCGTTATTAATTGATTGAAAACTTATGATATCTTGAAAACCAATTCATGTGTTAAAATTGTGTTTCTTTTACAATCTTACTCATTAATTGATTCAACACTTATGAATATCTTTGAAAAACATTTCATGTGTTAAAATTGTGTTTTGATATGTTTAATACTTCTTTCATTTACAATCTAAGGTTTTATAACCTAGGAAACTATAAGAAAGTGAATGTTCTGTATAATAATAGTTTTAAAAGTATCTAACTATTGAAAACAGCGTATTACTTAACTAAATGTTTGCAACTTGTTCTTTTCGCTATTAATTGATTGAAACACTTATGATATCTTTGAAAACCAATTCATGTGTTAAAATTGTGTTTTGATTTCTTTTACAATCTTAGTCTATTAATTGATTGAAACACTTATGAATATCTTTGAAAAACAATTTCATGTGTTAAAATTGTGTTTTGATATGTTTAATACTTCTTTCATTTACAATCTAATGTCTATTAATTGATTCATACACTTATGATACCTTTGAAACACCATTTCATGTGTTCAAATTGTATTTTGATATGTTCAATACTTCTTTTACAATCTAAGGTCTATTAATTGATTGAAACACTTATGATATGTTTAATACTTCTTTCATTTACAATCTAAGGTTTTATAACCTTGGAAACTATAAGAAAGTGAATGTTCTGTATAATAATAGTTTAAAAGTATCTTAACTATTGAAAACAAGCGTATTACTTCACTAAATGTTTGCAACTTGTTCTTTTCGCTATTAATTGATTGAAAACACTTATGATATCTTTGAAAACCAATTTCATGTGTTAAAATTGTGTTTTGATTTCTTTTACAATCTTAGTCTATTAATTGATTGAAACACTTATGAATATCTCTGAAAAATAATTTCATGTGTTTAAAATTCTGTTTTCATATGTTTAATATATTTTTTTACAATCTAAGGTCTATTAATTGATTCAAACACTTATGATACCTTTGAAAAACCATTTCATGTGTTCAAATTGTATTTTGATATGTTCAATACTTCTTTTACAATCTAAGGTCTATTAATTTATTGAAACACATATGATATCTTTGAAAAACAATTTAATGTGTTAAAATTGTGTTTTGATATTTAATACTTCTTTCATTTACAATCTAAGGTTTATAACCTAGAAAACTATAACAAAGTGAATGTTCTATATAATAATAGTTTAAAAGAATCTTAACTATTGAAAACAAACGTATTACTTAACTAAATGTTTGCAACTTGTTATTTTCGCTATTAATTGATTGAACACACTTATGATATCTTTGAAAACCAATTTGATGTGTTAAAATTGTGTTTTGATTTTTTTTACAATCTTAGTCAATTAATTGATTGAAACACTTATGAATATCTTTCAAAAACAATTTCATGTTTTTAAAATTGTGTTTTCATATGTTAATATATTTTTACAATCTAAGGTCTAATAATTGATTCAAACACTTATGATACCTTTGAAAAACCATTTCATGTGTTCAAATTCTATTTTGTTATGTTCAATATTTCTTTGAAAAACAATTTCATGTGTTAAAATTGTGTTTTGATATGTTTAATACTTCCTTCAATTACAATCTAAGGTTTTATAACCGTGGACACTATAAGAAAGTGAATGTTCTGTATAATAATAGTTTCAAAGTATCTTAACTATTGAAAACAAGCGTATTACTTAACTAAATATTTGCAACTTGTTATTTTCGCTATTAATTGATTGAAAACACTTATGATATCTTTGAAAACATTTCATGTGTTAAATTGTGTTTTGATTTCTTTTAAAATCTTAGTCTATTAATTGATTGAATCACTTATGAATATCTGTGAAAAACAATTTCATGGGTTTAAAATTCTGTTTTCATATGTTTAATATATTTTTTACAATCTAAGGTCTAATAATTGATTCAAACACTAATGATACCTTTGCAAAACCATTTCATGTGTTCAAGTTCTATTTTGATATGTTCAATACTTCTTTTAGAATCTAAGGTCTATTAATTGATTGAAACACTTATGATATCTTTGAAAAACAATTTAATGTGTTAAAATTGTGTTTTGATATGTTTAATATTTCTTTCATTTACAATCTAAGGTTTTATAACCTTGGAAACTATAAGAAAGTGAATGTTCTGTATAATAATAGTTTAAAAGTATCTTAACTATTGAAAACAAGCGTATTACTTAACTAAATGTTTGCAACTTGTTTCTTTTCGCTATTAATTGATTGAAAACACTTATGATATCTTGAAAACCAATTCATGTGTTAAAATTGTGTTTTGATTTCTTTTACAATCTTAGTCTATTAATTGATTGAAACACTTATGAATATCTCTGAAAAATAATTTCATGTGTTTAAAATTCTGTTTTCATATGTTTAATATATTTTTTACAATCTAAGGTCTATTAATTGATTCAAACACTTATGATACCTTTGAAAAACCATTTCATGTGTTCAAATTGTATTTTGATATGTTCAATACTTCTTTTACAATCTAAGGTCTATTAATTTATTGAAACACTTATGATATCTTGAAAAACAATTTAATGTGTTAAAATTGTGTTTTGATATGTTTAATACTTCTTTCATTTACAATCTAAGGTTTATAACCTAGAAAACT
Source organism: Phaseolus vulgaris (assembly GCF_000499845.2). Classification (NCBI taxonomy): domain Eukaryota; kingdom Viridiplantae; phylum Streptophyta; class Magnoliopsida; order Fabales; family Fabaceae; genus Phaseolus; species Phaseolus vulgaris. The sequence continues at coordinate 10,300 of NW_027174294.1, read as the reverse complement.
ATAACAAAGTGAATGTTCTGTATAATAATAGTTTAAAAGAATCTTAACTATTGAAAACAAACGTATTACTTAACTAAATGTTTGCAACTTGTTATTTTCGCTATTAATTGATTGAACACACTTATGATATCTTTGAAAACCAATTTGATGTGTTAAAATTGTGTTTTGATTTTTTTTACAAATCTAGTCTATTAAATTGATTGAAACACTTATGAATATCTTTCAAAAACAATTTCATGTTTAAAATGTGTTTTCATATGTTTAATATATTTTACAATCTAAGGTCTAATAATTGATTCAAACACTTATGATACCTTTGAAAAACCATTTCATGTGTCAAATCTATTTTGTATGTTCAATACTTCTTTGAAAAACAATTTCATGTGTTAAAATTGTGTTTGATATGTTTAATACTCCTTCAATTACAATCTAAGGTTTTATAACCGTGGACACTATAAGAAAGTGAATGTTCTGTATAATAATAGTTTCAAAGTATCTTAACTATTGAAAACAACGTATTACTTAACTAAATATTTGCAACTTGTTATTTTCGCTATTAATTGATTGAAAACACTATGATATCTTTGAAAACCAATTCATGTGTTAAAATTGTGTTTTGATTTCTTTTACAATCTTAGTCTATTAATCGATTGAAACACTTATGAATATCTTTGAAAATCAATTTCATGGTTAAAATTGTGTTTTGATATGTTTAATACTTCTTTCATTTACAATCTAATGTCTATTAATTGATTCATACACTTATGATACCTTTGAAACACCATTTCATGTGTTCAAATTGTATTTGATATGTTCAATACTTCTTTAACAATCTAAGGTCAATTAATGATTCAAACACTTATGATACCTTTGAAAAACCATTTCATGTGTTCAAATGTATTTTGATATGTTCAATACTTCTTTTACAATCTAAGGTCTATTAATTGATTGAAACACTATGATATCTTTGAAAAACAATTTAATATGTTAAAATTGTGTTTTGATATGTTTAATACTTCTTTCATTTATAATCTAAGGTTTATAACCTAGGAAACTATAACAAAGTCAATGGTTCTGTATAATAATAGTTTAAAAGTATCTTAACTATTGAAACAAGCGTATTACTTAACTAAATCTTTTCAACTTATTATTTTCGCTATTAATTGATTGAACACACTTATGATATCTTTGAAAACCAATTTCATGTGTTAAAATTGTGTTTTGATTTCTTTTACAATCTTAGTCTATTAATTGATTGAATCACTTATGAATATCTGTGAAAAACAATTTCATGTGTTTAAAATTCTGTTTTCATATGTTTAATATATTTTTTACAATCTAAGGTCTAATAATTGATTCAAACACTTATGATACCTTTGAAAAACCATTTCATGTGTTCAAGTTCTATTTTGATATGTTCAATACTTCTTTTAGAATCTAAGGTCTATTAATTGATTGAAACACTTATGATATCTTTGAAAAACAATTTAATGTGTTAAAATTGTGTTTTGATATGTTTAATATTTCTTTCATTTACAATCTAAGGTTTTATAACCTAGGAAACTATAACAAAGTGAATGTTCTGTATAATAATAGTTTCAAAGTATCTTAACTATTGAAAACAAGCGTATTACTTAACTAAATGTTTGGAACTTGTTTTTTTCGCTATTAATTGATTGAACACACTTATTGATCCTGCCTGTTGACCAGAACGCTGGAGCTTTGCCTCGTCAAACTTGGATTGACGTGTGCGCCGTGTCAGCCTCCGTACCGCGATTCACCTCAAGAACCTGCAAAAGAACAGAACGGCGCCGCTGCGGCCGATCACGCTCCGACGCCAAAGTCAGCGACTGAACCACCAATTACTAAGAGTAACACTCAAGAACTCTAAGGAACCGTGAACCAGTTCTCTCTCAGTATACTCAAGAACTCGCAAGCGTAAAGAAGACAATCTGAACGTGCGTACCTCAGAAGTTCATTGGAAACTCTTATATACCTGGACACTTTCTCTCTCCTGGCAGTTACACATCTGGACACGTGGCTCGCATCCAGCTGTACACGTGCCATCATCTGGAGCATCCTTGACTTGGGCGCTACTTCTGACTCTTCTTTGGCTAAGTTACTTATGCGTGATACTACTCAGTGCATAATTAACTTGGAGCGTGATCCCTTCTAGATGGCGAGTTCGGGTGCCTTCGTACGCACCTTCCCTGTGGTCTCGCCGGCCGCCTTCATGATCTGCACCACCTTCATCTTCGGCGATGTGCTTGTCTCGGCGATCTCTAATTACTTGGTCGCCTGGGTTTACATCTGGCGACTTCATCTTCAACCGGGTGACCGCCGGTTCTGGAGTGCTGGAGATCGGAGCACGCCAACTTAATAACTGGCGACTACACGAGCCCCCCCCCCGACTTCCTTCCCTTCTACCAACCAGGCGTCCCATCAACATGCCTATACAATAGCCTGATGCCACGTCATCACTCCCGACTACCAGGACGGTACACAAGCCCCCAGTCTTAAGCGAAGACTTGTCCAGCGAAAAGACTAAAGGAGCCACGTCAATACCGATCTACATGGCACTGGCGCAGAATTCCAAGCGGTTGTACTTTCTGCTTTCCTGACGCTCCACCAAACACTCCTCCAATCGCTCGACACGTGGCTTCATCAACGGTTACCTTTAATTGTCGTTTGCGCTTCCAAAACCCATTTGAAAAAACCCTTAAACCCATTTCTCTTCTACTGTTCCATCAGTTCTTCGTTTTCTCAAACGCTTCAAGTTTCTCAAGCTCACGACGTTCTTGAACCTCTTGAATCATCAACTTCCTTCATCGTTCTTCCCCGATCATAAAAAGGTACTCCTTTTACTTCCTCTGCTGATTTTTCCTGCATTTTAACCGATTCGCATCATCCATTAACTGTCTGGTGCATACGCTGTGGGCTGTTTCTTCTATTTCTCCTTTCTCGTCACTTAGGGCTTCGTCTTTGATGGCATTTCATGTGTTCTTCTTGAATCAAAGTAGTAAAATGGATGCGGAAGCAATGGGTGAGTGAAACAAAGCCCTCCTAGGAGTTGTGATGGCTTTGAAGGTGCATGATGAGTATGAATTAGAGAGGTTCGGCCAGCTCTATGAAGAAAGGTGAAGGGAGTGAAGTTTATAGCCTAGATTTCTAGGAGAAGTATAGCTAGTGCACAAAATGGGCAGCATAACAATACTCAAATAAACTTGTCAAATACAAAGAGATAGCCTTCCTATTTATAGGCTATTTGGGCTTAAATGTTAAGCTACATTTCTAAGGAAAAGAAAACCAAAATTAAATCTAAATTCTAAGCCATGTGCCATGCAATGACCGGCCACACAACCCTAGGTTCTAGAAGGTTTCCTTCACAAAGTTCTTTCTACACTACCTATCTTACTAAGTACCCCTAATGGGCCTTTTATGCAACAAAGCCTCTTCTCTCCCAAACCGTAGCTTTGGCCCTTGTGTGTGTGAAGCTAGACGGTCTAGGACTCTTCATAGATGCTCCTCATGTAGCCTTGGCCTAGACGCTCCTCATCATGGCTAGACGCTCCCTTTGTGAGGCTAGACGCTCCTTGTGAGGCTAGACGCTCCTTTTGGAAGGCTAGACGGTCTTGGTCTTGGAAGCTTGGCTTTCATAGTGTGGTGAGCTTGGGCCCTCTTCCATCATCCCCTCCCTCTTGAAAAGGATTTGTCCTCAAATCCAATGCTTTTGCTTAGGGGAATGGTTGTGGCTGGATGGTGTCCATCATCTCCTCCTTCTTTTGAGAAGATCTATCCTCAGATCTTCAGGCTTGATCTCGGATAGCAGCATCTTGTTTCTTCAAAGCTTGTCCTCCTGGATCAAACGTCCACCTATAGAAATAATCAAATAAAGCATAGGTGTTAGTTTGCAAATTAATTTTACTAGGTTGCCATTGTTGTTTGTCTTTTGGTGTTGGCAACCTTGGACAAGATTTCTCTTTTAAGGGTTGTGTGTGGCCTCTAATCATCTTTTGTATTTTAAAATGGTCATTTGTGGTTACCTTCTCTTGAGGCATAAATCCTATAGGAGATGGTAACAACTTAAAAGAAGAAAGATGATTGAGCACACACATAACTTTAAAAGTAGAAGTAGTTTTGTGAACTACTTGATGGTATGTTTGCTCATCTCTAAAATTGTGTGTGCACTTCATGATTATTCTAGGCATAATAGAAAGAGCTATATTTTCAAAAATATTTTGACCATGCGTTTGAGGATGATAAGCATTTAAAGTGTGCAACTTAGTTGCAAGTTTTCCAAAGGAAATCCTCAAATCATGGTTTGCGAAAGTTGGAGCTCTATTCAATACTATGCTTGAAAATAAACCATGAAGATGTATCACTTCTCTAGAGAAGAGTTTATCCATAACCATGAAGATTGAATTAAAACCTTTTGTTGTCCTAGGGAGTTTTAAAATGAAATTTGTATCTTCCCAAGGATCATTTGCAAAAGGTGAAGGAGTATAGAGTTCATGAGACTTTACTTTAGGTGTAGTTTGAAAACATGAGTTGTACTTAAAGTAATGTCTTTGAACCTCTTTTCTCATGGGTGACAAAAGTTTTCCTCTTAAAAGCTCTAGCGTTTGATCAACTTTCTTTTGTCCCATGAGTTCTCCTTCTTGATCTATGCAAGCTTCTTGTAAGGACTTTTCTTTTGTGCTCATGCTTGCAAGTGTTCCTTTACAAAAGGAAAGGCTAGGTTGTTCAACAAGAAGCATGTTTGTAAAGGTATTTTCAATATGCTTGACTTGTTGAATGACCTTGTGGGAAGGAACACTATTCTCCCACGCCTTTTGTTTCCCAAAATTTTTTTCTTTTTCTATTTTTTTTCATCCCTTTTGTGTTTCATTTGTATTTGGTCTTTTACCACTTGGGAATGTGGTAAAGGGCTAAGTACAAACCTTTTATGCTTGTGGATAAAAGAAATCTCGTTAGTTAGACCATTATGTGAGGTTTTCTTATCAAATTGCCATGGTCTACCTAATAAGATGTGGCAAGCTTCCATAGGTACTACATCACATAAAACATTGTCTTTGTAGTTGCCTATAGAAAACTCGATTTCCACTTGTTTGTCTACACGTAGTTCTCCATCCTCATTGATCCATTGTAAATTGTAAGGTTGGATGAGGAACTACTTGTAGTTTAATTTTTCAATCAATCTAGTGCTACAACAATTGCAACATGACCCACCATCCACAATAAGAGAGCATATATTTTCTAAAACATTGCATCTAGTATGAAAAATGTTCTCTCGTTGTGTTCAATGGATGCACTAGGTTGATTGTGGAGGATTCTTTGAATCATCAATAAGTCCCCTCCAAAGGATTTATCCTTTCTCCTTCCCTTTTTCTTGGGTACTAGGTTCATCTTCACCACTTGTGTATTCATTTTCTCCTTTTAAAAACAAAACTCTTTGGTTTGGACATTGTGCTTGCACATGCCCTCTTCCAAAACATTTAAAACATTTGGTGTCCCTAGTACGGATGTATGGGGTGGAGCATCTTTCACTAAGGGTTTGGTAGTCTCTTTGGATTCGTCTCTAGGTGTACTACCCTCCCTTTTAAAGTCTTTCTTGGGATAAGAGTTGGAGTAAGAACCTACCCTTTGACTTGAAGTTTGCGCAAATTTTGTTGTTCAACTTTAATGCAAAGTTGAACCAAATCTTCAAGTCTTGATAGGGTAATAGTTCTACTCTATCTCTTATCTCAAGTGATAGCCACTAAGGAACCTAGATATGGTGGTTTCCTCCTCTTCTCTAATGGAGGCTCTCATCATGTAGAGCTCCATCTTTTGTCTATACTCTTCTACGCTCATATTCTTTTGTTGGAGTCTTTGGAGCTTGTCCATCAACTCCCTATGGTAGTAAGAAGGTATATGTCGACGTCTTAGGGCTCCCCTAAGGTCATTCCAATATTCTATGGGAGGTTCCCTATGAAGACGTCGGTCTCTCTCTAAAGAGGTCCACCAATACATAGCATTTCCTTGGAAACTAAGGGTGGCTAAGGGGTACCTTACGTTCCTCACTTACCCTATGGCAAGCAAAGAGTTGCTCTACCTTCATCTCCCAATCTAGATATATTTCTAACATTTTCCTTTCCATGAAAATGAGGTAGGTCTACTCTTGTTTCCCCTGGCACCTCTTGTTCCCTTTGCTAGTTTCTTCTAGGGGGTGGTTGGTAATAATCATTGATTCTACGGCTTCCCTCCCCTAGAGATTCAATACTTTGAGAATGGGATGCATGAGTTTTTTTTTGATTTTTGTGATTTTTGTGACTTCTCTTCTTGAGCTTTAGCCAACTCATTGATTTTGTTCTCATTCTCCAATTGTCTAAAAGAGATCAATTGTACCGCTTGGGATACTTCTTTTAAAAGAGTTTTCAAAAGATTTTACTTCACTTTCTATAGACTTTGGAGAGTGAGAAGAAGAAGACATGGCTAAAACTTTGTGTATATAGGTGTTTTACTTGGAGAAAGTTTAGGAAAGTTAGAGAAGGGAGTTTTCCCAGGTAAGGGAGGTGAGTCACAATGGACTACTTAGTACCAAGCCTTTTCCTTGCCAAAAACTTTTCCTCCAATGACTTCACACAAATTTTCTCTTAGTAGAACACTTAGAACACAAAAGTTGAGAAATCAAAAAGCAAGAAAACTATGTAAGCTAGATATGCCAGCAAACTAGTCGGTATAAGCACAAATTAAACAATACTAAACATGCAAAACGTTTCTACCAAAACAAAAGAAATACAAGTTCAAACAAGCAACAAATTACTAAGCAAAATGACTATGCTATTCGGCCCTAGGTGAGGCTTCTTGGACACTTTGAAGCCCTTGAAGACACACTCACCGTCTAAAACGTAATTTAAAAGAGGTAATTAACAATAATCCAAGTTGTAAAGGAGATAAGAAAACCCCCTTTGTTGTTCCTCTTTTTGGTTAGTGCACTTTCTTTGTTGTCTTGATTGTTGATCTTCTAGGTGTTTGTAGTGTTTGTTTCAAGAAGCTTGTTTCGGCCTTAGCTTGACTCCTCCTTAGAAAGTTGGCTTTAATTCTCCAATTTCCAGCACCTATTCACAAGAGCTTAACCTTAAACCAAGTCAATTTCCATGCACATAAGCACCAGAGAGAATTAATTTCCAGCACCCACAAAAGAGAGGTCAAGAAACAAAAGCAAGAAACAAATTTAATTGAAAGAAAACAGTACCACCAAAAAGGATTTATAATATGACAACTTAGAAAGAGATTCAAGAAATATAAAGCAAACAATTAAAGTACTCAATAAAAGTTGGCACACAAAAGGAATTCCTAAAGAAAAGCACTAGATTAGATGACCAAATAAAAAAAACAGCACCACTGGAAAATGTTGTGGGCCAGAAAACAGTTTTGTTCCCCGATTTATGCTGAGCTGTAATTGTAAAATTTGTTTCTGAAATTTGGATACAAGAAATTCAGGATCTTAGCTAAATTTTGGCTTTGGAAATCACCTAAAACGCAATGCACCATTTTTTTTTAATAATTTTTGCAAATTTGGTGTGCAGTTAGGCCAGCTGTAACGCTCAAGATTCGCACTCTGATTTTGTGAGATTTATCATTTTTTTTCTGTTGCTCCTTTTGACCTCATTCTTTTTTTGTCTTTTCTATAACACCTTAAACTTGCATTTTCCAGAAATTCAGAATTTTCCTATGGGTGGAAAATTTTTATAAACAAAACAGCCCAGAACAGAGAGGTGTTACAGGGGAAAACTGGAAAACTGGAAGAAAACAGCAAGATAACCAAATTAACACAATGGAAAATGTGAGAATGGAAATTGTGTATGAACTAAGACACAATTATGAACTCAAACTAAAAATAAAAAGCACCAAAGGATCAAAATACAGCAGATTAAAGCAATATAAAGAGACCCAAAACAAGAAACAATCAAGCCAAAAAATAGGACTACTAAGAATTGATGACAATATGGATGAACATGACTTGACAAAACATGTATAGATTCAGAAAATTAAAGACTCAAAGCAATATGAAGCAAAATAATGAAAGCAATAAAGACTCAAAGCCTAAAACAAAATAGCAACACAAAGGTGTATGGAATCCTATCACAAATTGCACAAGAACTTGTTCAAGATCAAATGAACAAGAGTGCTTGGGTTGGATCTTCCACAAAGCACACCAAGAACAAATTAAAATATAAAAACAGCAAGACAAGTAAGGAATTGAAATGACAAAGATGAAAATAAAGAAGAACTGAAATTAAAAAGACAAGCTACTCATCTTGAAGAACCAATAGCTCATGATACCAAATGATGGCATTTCATGTGTTCTTCTTGAATCAAAGTAGTAAAATGGATGCGGAAGCAATGGGTGAGTGAAACAAAGCCCTCCTAGGAGTTGTGATGGCTTTGAAGGTGCATGATGAGTATGAATTAGAGAGGTTCGGCCAGCTCTATGAAGAAAGGTGAAGGGAGTGAAGTTTATAGCCTAGATTTCTAGGAGAAGTATAGCTAGTGCACAAAATGGGCAGCATAACAATACTCAAATAAACTTGTCAAATACAAAGAGATAGCCTTCCTATTTATAGGCTATTTGGGCTTAAATGTTAAGCTACATTTCTAAGGAAAAGAAAACCAAAATTAAATCTAAATTCTAAGCCATGTGCCATGCAATGACCGGCCACACAACCCTAGGTTCTAGAAGGTTTCCTTCACAAAGTTCTTTCTACACTACCTATCTTACTAAGTACCCCTAATGGGCCTTTTATGCAACAAAGCCTCTTCTCTCCCAAACCGTAGCTTTGGCCCTTGTGTGTGTGAAGCTAGACGGTCTAGGACTCTTCATAGATGCTCCTCATGTAGCCTTGGCCTAGACGCTCCTCATCATGGCTAGACGCTCCCTTTGTGAGGCTAGACGCTCCTTGTGAGGCTAGACGCTCCTTTTGGAAGGCTAGACGGTCTTGGTCTTGGAAGCTTGGCTTTCATAGTTGGTGAGCTTGGGCCCTCTTCCATCAGTCTTCGTTACAACGAACCTTCGTTCGTTCGTTTTTCACCGTTCTTTCACGATCGAGTCAGCCTCTGCAAACCCTGATCACCTTTTCTTTTCTTTTTCCTTTGCAGTTTCCGCGATGGCTCGCTCAAAGATCACCCCAAATCCTCCTCCCTCATCATGAAACCCTTCATCTCAAGCTCACAACCCACCGCGAGCACTTGGTGCTTCTTCTTCCCAGGCTGAGAGGCCTGCAACCTCCCGCCCTAACCTGGCTCAGGCTACTCCACCTGTCGCGGAGGAGCCTCCGTTCCTTCCCCAGACTTCAAAAAATTATAGCCATGGGCCACCCCGACCTTGTTGAAGAAAACCTCCTCAGTAAACTCTGCTGGGGCAGTTCTTCGATTGAAGAAAGGGGACGAGCCTCACCTGTCGTTCCACAAGGAGCATGACGACAAGATGATGGTGCTACCTTGCCCCCCCGACATGCCAGTGTGCGCCGACGACAAAGGGAACAACGGCGGGTTGTACTGCTTCGTATACACCACCCTGTTCAAGAAGGTGAAACTTAGGTTTCCCTTCACTCGTTTTGAAAGGGAGCTACTTACCGAGCTCAACATCACCGCCGCCCAGCTCCATCCCAACAGCTGGGCATTCATGCGAGCGTTCCAAATCATGTGCGCACATCTGGGACTGCCAGCGTCAGTGGACGTTTTTCTCTTTTTGTTTGAAGCTAAACACCCGGGAGATCGCCTGTGGGTGAGTCTGAACGGGATTGCTGGAAGGTCGATCTTCTCTATCTTCCAGCAATCCTACAAGGATTGGAAAGGCAAGTTTGTCCAGGTGCGGCCAAACGACAAGGACGCCTCGCTGCTCGATGGCTTCCCCTTGTATTTGGGTAAACAAGGGGAATAAAGAGTCCATGGGAAGCTTCAGGAGGCAAGGAGCCCCGACAACATGGGAGCCTTGGACAAAGATCTGTGCCTCTTCTGGAAGAGCGTGGCAGATCTCAACATCACTTTCCTTACCACTGCGCTCATCTCCTTCGAGTTTTCGAAGATCAACTCGAGACTCGCATAGGTTAGTGCTTCAACGTTTAAGTCTTTGCCTTGTGCCATTCCTCTGTTAACTGTTGCTGGGCGTCTTGTCTGCCGTGCACAAGACTTTGGTTTTATTTTCTGCACCACTTATCTGCTTTTCTTGCATACTGACTTATGCGTTTTTCTTTCTCTCTAAGCTGACCCATGTTCCTTTGCATTATGCAGACCTCATGTTGGGCAAGGGAAAGCT
>NW_027174293.1:0-16915 GCF_000499845.2 Phaseolus vulgaris | reverse complement strand
TAGACAGTGCAGCAGGGTGCAAGCTGTTAAGCTTCCTGGATGCCTTATCGGGGTACAACCATATCAAGATGCACCCCATGGATGAGGAAAAAACTGCCTTCATGACAGAAAGGTCGTGCTATTGTTACAGGTGATGCCCTTTGGGCTGAAGAACGCGGGAGCCACGTATCAGAGGCTGATGGATAAAGTGTTCGCGCTTATGCTAGAGAGGAACGTGCAAGCTTATGTTGACGACATGGTCGTGACGTCCCCGGAAAAGAATCGGCACGTTGCTGATCTAGAAGAACTATTCGTTACAATAGCCAAGTACAGGCTGAAGCTAAACCCCGAGAAGTGCATTTTCAGCGTAGAAGAGGGAAAGTTTTTGGGTTTCCTCTTAACCGAAAGAGGAATCGAAGCGAATCCTGATAATTTTGCCGCCATCCTGGCAATGAGAAGCCCTGCCACTGTCAAGGAGGTACAACAGCTTACAGGTCGGATGGCCGCTCTGTCACGATTCGTATCTGCCAGTGGGGAGAGGGGCCACCCGTATTTCCAGTGTTTAAAGAGGAATAACAGGTTTGTCTGGACGAGAGAGTGTGAAGAGGCTTTCGTAAAACTCAAGGAGTACTTGGCGAGCCCGCCGGTTCTGTGCAAACCCCAAGTGGGAACGCCCCTCAAGTTATACTTCGTCGTCACCGAAAGGGCGTTGAGTGCGGTGCTCGTCCAAGAACAAGATCAAATTCAAAACCTATCTATTTTGTCAGTAAGGTGTTACAAGGTCCGGAAGTGAGATACCAAGCCTTGGAGAAAGCGGCGCTGGGGTCGTGTTTTCGGCGGGAAGGCTACGACATTACTTCCAGAGCTTCGCGGTATGGGTGATGACTGACTTGCCCATCCAAAAGGTTCTAAAGAAACCGGATGTAGCTGGGAGGATGGTAAAATGGGCGGTGGAGTTGTCAGAGTTCGACATCAGGTATGAACCCCGAGGACCGATCAAAGGGCAAATCTTCGCCGACTTTGTGGTCGAGTTGTCCGCTGAAACGACGCATAACGTCGGAAGTGATGATCGTTGGGTACTCTCGGTTGATGGGTCGTCCAACCAGCTAGGTAGTGGGGCTGGAGTCATTCTGGAAGGACCCAACAGCGTGTTAATAGAACAATCCCTGAGGTTTTCCTTCAAAGCCAGCAATAATCAGGCGGAATATGAAGCATTGATTGCCGGTATTCTTTTGGCAAAGGAAATGGGGCGAAGGTACTGATGGCCAAGAGCGACTCTTTGCTGATCACCGGGCAGGTGACCGGCGAATTCCAAGCCAAGGATCCACAGATGGCGGCTTACCTAGAATATGTACAGGAGTTAAGAAGGTCTTTTGCCTTGTTCGAAGTGGTGCACGTACCGAGGGAGCAGAATGCCCGAGCTGACTTGCTTGCCAAGCTCGCCAGTTCGGGAAAGGGGGGCAGGCAGAGGACTGTTATACAAGAAACTCTAAAGTCCTTAGTGCCTCCAGGGAAAAGGTAGCCCCTGGGCAAGTTGAGGCGCCAGAGAAAGTCCTTCTCACCCTCGAGTGAGTTCAGGCAAGTTGAAATCGAAAAGTCAGGTGTGTTAACGATTTCAAGTATGGGAAAGGAGGGTTGGAGAAGAACTCTTTCCCCTTGAGTGAGACACCAATATTGACCTAGTAAGACCAGTTAAGTTAAAAGTTAAAGGGTGGTAGGAGAGGTTCGCAGAGGACACCCCACCACCCAAATCATTGTTCTGAAACTCAGGGAGGTAGAGAAGGATCTGAAAGGCGACTCTACCCCTAGATGAGGGAACAATGATGTCAGTTATTTCAGGGTAAAGACTCGGGGAAGGTAGAGAGATCCGAAAGGCAGCTCTCCTCCCAGACGAGCAAAGATGAAATCAGGGGTGGTCCCGTGGGGACGTTCTCAGTTAAGAGGAAGGTGGCGTCGCCAGAAGCCCATTGCACGAAAATGAAACAGAAGAGGATTGCATGGCAAGGGCCCACGTCAGCAAAGTTCCAGGCGACGACGTAGAAATGCCTTTGGCCCTTGGTAGATTGGGCGAGAAAGGGTACAGATATTAAGGTCGACCTAAGCCCTTTTTACCGGATAAGTTAGAAGATTATACATACATACATATATATATTATATGCGTGCACATGAGTATCAAATAGTTCAAACAGAATGAAAATTACAGACCAAAGTCAAGTACAAGAGTTTTCAAGGTTATAAATCAATGGGGGGACGATCTTGCCATCCACAACCTCATTGTACACGGAAAACTCCGAGAGATCCAGATCGGGGAATTTGCAAGCAAACTGCTCCAGAGCTGCTCCGAAGCCGGAAGTGAGAACTTGGGCAGCATCGAGCTGAAGCTCATCGACCTTTGTCTTCAACCCGCTGTTTCTTCACGAGCTTGAGCAAGCTCCTCAGCAGTTTCAGCTAGTTCCTGGGAGGCCTTGTCTCGATCCTGCTCAACTCTTCCCAGAAAGTCTCCCTCTCGATCGATCTCTTCTCTAGGTTGGCCACCTGTTCGGTTCGCCTCCTCTAGCTTGGCGATTTTCTCCCTCAAGGGGACGAGCTTGCTCTCCAGCTCGATGATCTCCTGAAGCTTGTCGTGCAGTTTTCTACGCAATTCATTCTTGTCATCGCGCACGCTTCGGAGCTCGTCTTTGAGAGCATTCTCGACCCGCAGAACTCGATGCCTTGCAGCAGCATGTCACACTTGATCTTCTTAGCTTCAGCCTTCGCGGTGCTTGCGACTTCTTGATGGATGCGGTAGTCGAGTTCTAGCTTCTCCAAGTGGCCTTTCAGCCCTTCGGCGACGATGTGAGGGAGGCACTCGTCGGCCATAGCATGAAGACGCGAATTGAAGTTTTTCAAGGCCTCTTGGAGGGAGCTTGGAAGACCCGGTGTTGATGGAGGGGGCGGGGGTTGGTGCTCACCACCACCCTCGCAAGGTTGGATCACGGGGGGAGCTTCGAAGCGTGGTGGTGAGGTGGGCAGCTCTTCGGCGGCTTGGATGGAGGCTTGCGTATCAGCAAGTTGCTCGGGGCGACCTCAGCAACTGAAGCGTTTGAAAGTGGAACCTCCCCAGCGGACTCGAATGGTGTGGAGGCGTTGGGGGGTTCTCAACGAAGTTTGGAGCGGCGCTCTCAATCGCTGGGGGCTCTGCCACCGCCACCCTCTTCCTCTTGCAGATTAGTCCATCCTCAGTGGCTTCATCCGTCTCTTCATCAGACACTACCCTAGGGGCCTTCCTCTTGGCCTTCTTGAGGGGTAGTTTCTTGCGTTGGGGGCTGGAAAGCGGTGGCTCGAGTGGATCGCTGGCGAAGACTGGCCTTGGGCGGCGGCGATCTCCGCAACAATCGGAACTGTTTGGGAGCCCGCCGCAGCTTGTGGCGCCTAGCTATGGCACGTAACTCAGCCATCTTATCCTTTCCCAGCAACATATCTGCATAGTGGCCCATGATTAGTCCAGTGGTTAACAATGCAAAGAAAGATAAGTAATGAAAGACAACACATAGGGAAAGCTAAAACTATACACGAGACAAAGGTCGGACGACGCAAGTGTAAGTTAAGAAAGCCCAAGGACGACCTATATGGACGTCTAGCTGGCTTCGTGAAACTCATAAGAAATAATGGAGGAGGTGGGGAGAAACCACGTTGCAGGAGGCGACTCCTTCCAAGAATTGCACCAAATCCTTGTCGAGCGACCCCATCTTTTCCGGCCCCCTGGCCTTCCTGAAACTTGACTCCTTCTTCCCCTTGTTACCCAGTACAAGGGGAACCCGTCGAGAAGAGAAGGGTCTTGATTGATGCAGCACACACGTACAAACTTCCCCTTCCAACCTTGTAGGATTGCTGGAAGATAAAAAGAATGGACCTCCCGGCAATCCCATTCAGGCTGACCCATAGACGATCGCCCGGGTTCTTTGCCTCGAACAGGTACAGATACGTCCACAAAGGCCCGGAGCCCCAAGTGTGCACAGATAATCTGGTAAGCTCGCACGAACGCCAGCTGTTGGATGAGCTGGGCGGGAGCTATGTCGAGCTCGGTCAGGAGCTCCCTCTGAAAGCGCGTGAAGGGAAACCGGAGTTTGACCTTCTTGAACATGGTGGTGTAGATGAAGCAGAAAGGGGGTGTCGTCGCTCCCCTGATCATCGGTGCAGATTGGCTCACCGGGAGGACAAGGTCGCACAACACTTTGTCATCATGCTCTTCACTGAAGGAGAGGTTTGCCTTGTCACCCCTCTTGAGGCGAAAGAGGTCAAGGTCGAGTTGACGGAGGAGGTCTCGCCCAACAAGGTTGCGGAGCCCACAGGTATAACCGCTCGAATCTGTAGGGGTTCTACCACCACACTGGTTTGTGGTGGGTTTGGTTGCAGTTGGCTACGGTGAGAAGACACAAGTCTCATGACTCGGTCGGAGGAAGCATTGGGACCCTTGGGGGTCGCGAGAAGAATAGGGGTTGGCCCTACGGGTTTTCGCCGGAGGGTTGCGAGGAGATGGAGGAGGGTTTGGTGGAGTTTTGAACGAGTCATCGAGAAAGCTGCAACAAGATGAAAAGGTATGAGTGTTCGTAAACAGAAAGACTCGACAGAAGAAGAGAAGAGGGAAGAACAAGGGGGCTCGCAGAGAAAGGTTCAGAAACCCTAAACGCAGAGAAGAGAAAAACGAAGCAGAGAAACATCCCACAACGTATGCTCCAGACAAGTATTGGATGATCAAACCGATCAAAATGCAGCAAATATCAGTAGAAGTGGTAAAAAAGTTACCTTTAGACGATCAGAAGAGAGGTCAGAAGGATGGAGGTTGGGAGAATCGGAGCTTTCGCTGGAGTGTTTTGAGAGTTCGAAGAGAGGTAGAAGATAATGAAACAGTGAAATGGCGCGAAGTGTTTAAGATTTTCGAAGAATGTCGAACGTTGCGATAAGCGCAAACGACAATGAACAGTGGCCGTCGATGGGTCCACGGTCAAACGATCGAAGGAGTTGGTGAAGTGTCAAATCAGTGGATGGCCCGGGCATTAGCGCACGAAGCCACGTAGATCGCCGAAGTTAACTTATCTTCTTTACCAGAAGAATGCAGCCCGGGTACCGATCGAGTCATCAAGAGCGATGACGTGATCAAGAAGTGCGCATGGTCGCCGATCGTAAAGATGGCAGTCTGCAACATATGAGACCGCCGGCTGTGCGTCGCCAAAATGAAAGACCAAGCGGTCCGACATCACTACAAGCAGCGCATCGCCAACTTTCCCAATAAGCTCGGAGCGAAGATTGGAGGTTCAAATAAGAAGGTTCAAACGAACGAGCATCCCTCACAAATACGAAGGCCAAGCCAAAGCCATAAGTGAAATGATCAGAAGCAGGGTGTGCAGTGTAGCCCAAAGGGAATGAATGGGGAGGCGAGTAAATGCTATCCAAGGAATTCATGCCAAACATGACGAAGGGGAATATAGGGAGTAACTCGCGCGGCATAGCAAGGAACGCAAGCATGCAAAAATAAATCGGACAGCATTCAACATAAAAAAAACGTAAAGCCAGAGTTATAGTTACAGACAGAGTTCATAATAGTGCAAGATGAAAATATAATCCTGTACACGTTCTAATGTTTGCACGGGAAGCAAAAAACAGGTTACTCATCAGTGGCCCCAAGAGTTTGAGCAATACGACGAAGAAGCCCGTCTCCGAATCTCAAGGCCTGAGTCAGCAGTGTTCTCTGATGATCGTTTATCTTCGAACCTACGCAAGAAAAGGATCAAGCACAGTAAGAGAAGGCACGAAACAAAGCATTCGAAACAAAATCATACAAGAAATCCAACGAAAGCAGGGAGTAGGGGGGTCATAAGGAAAGCCTCCCGCACATATGCATTTTCCAGAAGCTCGGCATTATACTCTAGGCTATCAAGGCAACCGCGTCAAAACCTCCAGCACCCGCCAGGATCTGCAAGCCTCCTGATCCCTTGGAGACAGCTTCTTAAGAGGCTTGGATTCAAGGCTCTGGCGTCCTTTGTCCAATACAAAGGAAAGCCGTCCAGAGCAGAAGGCACAAGCCTGGAACAGCACACCTTGAAGAACCTGCCTTTCCACCCTGTGAAGGTTTGCTGGAAAGGGGTCAAAAGAATCCTACCAGAAACGTTACTGAGAGTCACCCAGAGGTTATTTCTCTAGCTCTTCACCTCAAAGAAGTGAAGGAAGATGTCTACGGAGGGTGCACATCCTAGGAAACCAAACAGAATGTCGAAGGCTTAACGAAGGCCCAACTGTCAGGATACAGTTGGGTTGGGGCAGCGTTCATCTCTGTTAGCAGCTCTCTCTCGAACCTAGAAAAAGGAAGGCGCACGCCGACACGCTTAAAGTCCACCTGGTAAAAATAGAAAAAGGGACTCCATTGTTGGACCGCTCATCCCCACACACCGGCTCTCCTAAGGTGCAAGGGAGCACGACGATGTCCTCTTTGCGAAGGCACGACGATCATAGGAACACTCTTCCCCCACGTGTTCCCTCAGGGCCCTGGTGGAAAGTAAGCTAGAGAATTCGTCAAGAAGTTCACTCGAAGCCCAAGGGTAAAGATCCTTGTGACCCACTCTGGAGGAAGAAGGGTTGGTAGACATTTTAGTACGTAACTGCCAGTGAAGAAACTGAAGGTCAAGGAGGAAGGATCCAACAGCGGAATAGAAGGAAAGTTTACAAGGAAAGAACACGGAACAAGGAGTTCTAAGAAGAAGATGAATATCGCAAGAAAGATGCGAAAGAAGTAAAGACAGTGAGTTAAGGCACGGGGTTTTCAAAGATTCAAGCGTGACAGTTGAAGCAGTAAAGGACGTTAAAGCGAACGCCTTACGATTGGGCCACGTGTCACGAGATAGAGGTGCGAACTGAAGTGTCATCTTTCTCGCTCAGAGAATATCACATCGTCAGAGTCCTTGAGGGTACATCGCGTCGGCGACGCAGAAATGTCACGTCAACCAGTCGGGCAGTGACACGTCGTCAAACGCCGCAAGGGCAACAGGGGTAAGGCCTTAGTCTTTTCGCAGAAACAAGCCATCAGCTTAAGACTAGGGGGCTTGTGTACCGTCCCGGGTGATCAACCAAAGGTCAAAGTCAAAGTCAACACGTAGAGAGACGTCGCCCAAGGGAACTTCGCCTAAGAGAGAAATCGCCAAGAAGATGCATAGCCTCGACAGTCCAGAACAGTAACAAGGTAAAGAAAGGTGGCTCCAAGCCCATAAGTTTTAGTGCCAGCAGGGGGTAAACCTGGCACATGAAGTACCTACGACCACTGCTGAGAAACCCTGGTATAGATACGACCCATGAGAGGGCCACGACCAGGGTTAGACCACGTGCATGGTACGAAATAAAGGTATACATATCCATGGCAAGTAACCAGTGATTGGGGCGCATGAGTTGGCGCCCAAATAGTATGATGGCGCGAGAGATAAAGCGTTCCAGTTAGAGCCCAAGGAGCCGCAAGGTTATTCATTGCACTCCAGATAAGGAAAGTCCATGGGCCAGATACGCCAAGATCCTAGGGATAGCGGCGCAAGGACCTTCTCCAAGGAACCCTAGATAATAGCAGCAGCGCAAAGGTAAACCCTAGTTTTCACCTATATAAAGGGCACGAAGAACCCTAGTAAGGTACGCTTTCACAGTTACACGAGTTTTAACCTAATTCTCATAAGTCACACAGAGCACAAACCCTAGTTGTCTTCGCAGCACCCGCAGTGAGCACAAGGCAATTAGGGCAACACAGTTTTAGCCACACAGTTTCAGTCATTGAGATTATCATACAGTTTTCAGTCACTTTGGTGTTTCTTGCTAGCTGACTTGATCGTCGGAGTGCAAACGACCGCGAGGGCACCCCTTTCTTCACTTCTTTCAGGTACTCACAGAAGGAGCAAGACGAAGGTGCCCTAGCTCGCGAGGACAGGCCACGTGCAAAGATGATCCCGGTCAGCCGGACAGAACAACGTCTGAGTGTGATTCTAAGTTGTTTATATAAATATACGAGGGATCGATATTTAGGAAACATTCTTAAGGATTTTATATGCGAGGGATCGATATAAATGAATTTTCTACGGGCATCAATTTCAATCAAAGAACTCAATATTAACATGCTAATCAAAATGCATGAGAGTGGGGGAGATGGAACCTAATCCCTATTTTTCCAATTGAAACAACTAATTCTTTGTTTGTTTTCTTATTGATCAGTGCCAACACAATCACTTCAAAACTCTTTTTATTGTTTTGTTGTTATATTTAGTGAATATTGTACCCGATAATTCACTGTTCCTTGTGGGTTCGATATCCGTCCTTAGGGACAAGTATTACTTCTAACATGACAAACGGGGTGTACTTGCCGTAAAAAGTCATCAACGCTATAATTTGTTAAACGTTTTAGATGTCCAATATCTTGGGTTTGATCACATCAAGGAACTTATCATGATGATCTTGATTTTCTCTCATCTTTCAAGAGTGTGTTAAGGGTGGACACAAAGATTTTTTCTCACAAGATGGATTTCTTTTTAAAGGTAAACGACTTTGTGTTCCTAAAGGATCTATAAGACTATCTCTTGTTAGAGAAGTTCATGAGGGTGGGCTTATGGGAAATTTTGGGGTCATTAAGACTTAGAAACATGCATGAACATTTCTTTTGGCCTCACATGCGCAAATCTGTACATAGCTTCCATGATAAATGTATAGCATGTAGGAAGGCTAAATCTAAAGTCATCCCCATGGTTTATATACCCCTCTTCCTATCCCAACAATGCCTTGGGTTGATATTTCTATGGATTTCATCATAGGATTACCCAAGACATCGAAGGGTAAGGATTCCATCTTTGTGGTAGTGGACCGTTTTTCTAAAATAGCTCATTTATTCCATGCCACAAAGTGGATGATGTTTGTCATATTGCAAATCTCTTCTTTAATGAAGTTGTTCGTTTACATGGACTTCCTAGAAGTATAGTATCCGATTGGGATTCCAAGTTCTTGAGTCACTTTTTGATATGGTTCCAATAGCAAGATATAGATGATTCTTTGACATTTTATTGAATCAACTTGAGTTGGAGAATGAATAGGCACTTTTAATAGAAATAGATCAATGTTCTATGTTTCAAGAACTCACCAAAACTTGCGCCAAACACCAAACTCACATGGAAGACCCATTTCTTGCCAATTGAACCGATTAAAAGAAGTAAGAAAACAAATTAACCATTTAAATTGCTTAGAAATTGAACTGCATCGAACAAATTAATAGGAAATGAAGAAGAACCAAATGAAACCAGCCAAAGAGAAGAAGAACCGAATCATAACAAGAATTAAGCTAAAGCACCGAATGAAATTGAAAGAATAGGAACCTAAGACATGTTTTAGCTTCGTATGAACATGGAGATGAAATGAAAAGATGGAGAAGAGAGGAACTTATGTGAATGAAGAACATGGTTGATGGACACGCCACTTGAAGTATGAATGCTCTAAGATAAGTGTGAATTGCCGCCACTTGAGGGAACCAAGGCTCTCAAGATGAGACTAGGAAGAGGAGAAAACAAGTTCTCACACACTCAATCACCAATTTGGGAGAGTTTTGCTACTTCAAACATCAATTCTGAATTATGAAGGACCTAAGCCCTCCTTTTATAGGAGCAAGGGTTGATCATTTGCTTACAAAGCTTATTCCATAAGCTACCCAAAAGACTCCTACACTCACGCCCCTACTAAGCTCACTCCCCAAGCTTCTAGAATTTTCTAAACTAAAATCTAAAGATGCTTTTACAAAAGAGGTGTCTAATGTTTCCCTCTAAGCACCTTTTAATACAAAAGATACTATAAAAAGAGAAAACAATCTTCCACTATTTCCTAATTCCTTAAACTTGCTCCTTGTAAGCCTATGAGGTGGGCTAATGACTTCTTGAGCGTCTTCAACTTGGGACTCTACCTCCTCTTGTCCTTGATTATTGGCTTCTATTTCTTCTTGATCTTGATCTCCATCATACTCCCCGAGTTGGAGAGAATCGACCACGAATTCTGGAGACCTACAGAAAAAGGAGTTAGATCACTGATATTAAATGTATGACTACCAAGGTATGTATCAGGCATATCTAACTCAGAAGCATTGTTATTAATCCTCTTTAGTACTTGGAAAGGTCCATCACCACGAGGCATTAGTTCGGACTTCCTTTGAGTAGGAAAACGATCTTTCCTCAAGTGAAGCCAAACCCAATCACCCTCATCAAATAACAATGCTTTTCTCCTTTTATTCGCAAGTTCAGCATACTTGCCAACCTTCTTCTCAATTCTCATCTTGATGTCTTTATGCAAAGTTTTCACAAAAGAAGCCATTGCATCCCCATATTTGCACAAGACATCCTCAAGTATGGGAATAGGAAGAAGATCAAGAGGTGTTAAGGGATTGAACCCATAGACAACCTCGAAAGGAGAATGTGAGGTGGTAGAATTACTACACGATTATAAGCAAATTCAACATGTGGTAGTAAATTCTCCCACACTCTAGGATTTCTCGAAATAAAGCATCGCAACATTTGTCCCAAAGTTCTATTTACCACTTCGGTTTGACCATCGGTTTGTGGGTGACAAGTGGTAGAAAATAAAAGTTTAGTACCAAGCTTTCCCCACAAGGTCTTCCAAAAGTGACTCAAGAACTTGGAATCTCTATCGGACACAATAGTTCTTGGAATCCCATGCAAACGAACTACTTTTTGAAAGAAGAGGTTTGCAATATGACATGCATCATCCACTTTGTGGCAAGGAATAAAGTGAGCCATCTTTGAAAAACGATCCACTACCACAAAAATGGAATCCTTTCCCTTTGATGTCTTGGGTAGTCCTAAGATGAAATCCATAGAAATGTCAACCCAAGGCATTGAAGGGATAGGAAGAGGAGTATATAAACCATGGGGATGCAATCTAGATTTAGCTTTGCGGCAAGCTATGCATTTTTCACACAAACTGTACCGTCCCGTATCCGGGCGTTGACAAAGTCAAGGTCAAAGTTAACGCCTGGAGTCAAAGTCAACACAAGGCGTCGCCTAGGTGAAGATACGCCAAGTGCCAGCGTCGCCAAGAGGAAGCGTCGCCAAGGCAAGGCGTCGCCTAGGTGAAGGCGTCGCCCAACCAGGGCGTCGCCACGATCAAATATCATTAAGTCAAGGCAATCACAATGCGGTTCCCCGATACCCGTGGGTAGGAAAAACCATGGAGGGAGCGACACCGTGGGAAGGCCTCAGGTCCCGATAATTCGGGGTAGTGATAAAGAGAAGGAAAAGGTGGCTTCGAGGCCATAGTGATAGCACCAGTGTAGGGCAGCCTGACTCGTGAAGTACCCCTGCCGCCCCATAGACACCTTTGGGACAGATACGACTCACGGGGAGGGTCACGCCCAGGGTAGCCAGGTGCAGGGTACGAGAGGAAGGCAGATACGCTCTCAAAGTGAGTGACTAGATGATTGGGGGCATGAGTTGGCACCCAAAAAGTCACCCCTTGCGCAGTAGCACTCCCAGGCAGGAGGACTCACACGTAGAAACGTCCCCAGCTGGGCAGAAACGCCCCCAGATGGGGTCATGGCGTCGTGAGGCCCTCCACGTGTACGACAGCCAGGTCAGAATAGAAACACCCTTTAGTCAGGTACCAGGTAATTAAAGTCATTTAGTACAGTTTCTGTTTCGAGCGTTCAAGGTACTATAAAGGCTCCCAAGCGTTTCAACGTCTTAAATGCGCTGCGTTTTCTAATTAGACACGCTGATTGAGTGCGTTACATTTGTGATTCAAAGCGCTTTAAGGTGCTTTAAATGCTTAGGTAGTTTAAATAGCGCTGAGAATGTTGGATCGTATGGGCATACCACACCACGCCCCAATCCTCTACCATGGAGACACCTTTCAGTTTGGTGTACGGGTCGGACGCGATGATTTCGGTAGAAATACATGAAAGCTCACCACGTTTTCAAAACTTTGTGGTAGAGGAATCTAATGAAGAAAGGCGGGTAAACCTGGATCTACTAGACGAGGCCAGGGAAGAAGCCAGAATAAAAGCTGAAGCGATGAAGAGAAGAGTAGAGCGGCAATATAGCTCTAAGGTAAAGCCACGACAGTTTCAGATCGGCGACCTAGTGATGAGGAAGGCCCACCCATACGAACTGGAGAATAAGCTGTCTCCCAAGTGGACCGGACCCTTCAGAGTCACTGAGGCTAAGGGCAACGGTTCGTACAGCCTAGAGACCTTGGATGGAGGTCCTATCCCGCGCAGTTGGAATGCAGCCAACTTAAAATTTTATTTTAGTTGACTTATGTAAGCAGCCATGTAACAATTTAGTTTTCTCGGGGGTTTTTTAACGAGGTCACCTGAATAAAAGAAAAAACAAGTTTGAGGAAAAGCCGTGCCTTGGTTTTCAGCCTTTACTTTTCTCTGTTTGAAGTAGTGTGAGGCATCGCCAAGTCAAGGCGTCGCCTAGGTGAAGGCGTCGCCAAGAGAGAAGACGTCGCCCAGAGAAAAGGCATCGCCAAGAAGACAGGTGTCGCCTGAGTACAGGCGCCGTTGAGGAACATCAAGAAGGAAAAGCGCACAATATACGAAACGTATGCAAAGTAAAGCGGCGTTGCAAAAAATCAAGTATGGTATAGAAAAGTTGATGTTACAAGCAATGTTCGGTACAAATGGGCGTAAGGCGGTTAGGGCCAATATTACAACTCATGCAAAACACAAACGAGCCACTTCTCAGTGGCCATCGGAGTCAGCACTGGAGGAAGACGAAGCCCTGATCCCAGCCCGCAGAGCTCGGGTGAGTCGTGTCCTCCTCTCTCGGTTTATTTTCGAACCTGCACCAAGGGAGATAAATGTGTCAGAGACATCATGAAGCAAGACATGCACAGATAGAAAGCAATAAAGGCCGAAGTTTCTAGGGCAGTGACTCTTACATATGTACTTTTCAAGAGTTCCAGCGTTGAACTCCAAGCTGATCAAGGTGGCGGAGTCGAAACTTCCCGCCTCAGCAAGAATCCGGCAAGCCACCTGGTCATTCGGAGCCAGCTTCTTGAAGGGTTTGGTTTTGAGAACCCTCGCCTCCCTCACCCAATACAGTGGAAAACCATCCAGGGCGTTGGGAACGAGGTCAGTGCAACAGATCTTGAAGAACCGGCCTTTCCACCCGGTGAATGAGTTTTGGAAGGGTGTTAGGAGAACTCTCCCGGGAACGTTACTGAGAGTTACCCAGAGGTTGTGCCTTTGCCTCTTCACCTCAAAGAAGTGAAGAAAGAGGTCAACCAAGGGCGCACAACCCAGAAACCCGAAGAGGATGTCAAAGGCTTTGACAAAGGCCCAACTGTTGGGGTATAACTGGGCCGGAGCGACATGGATCTCCGTCAGCAGTTCCTTCTCGAACCGGGAGAAGGGCAGGCGCACGCCGATGGTCTTGAAAACCACCTGGTAAAAGTAGAAGAAGGGGACCCCTTCGTTGGCCCGATCATCTCCACAGACTGGCTCCCCTAGAGTGCAAGGGAGCACAACAATGTCGTCATCATGCCTCCTCGCGAAGGCACGGTGATCATAGGAGCATGAATCTCCTTTGTGTTCCCTTATGGCCTTGGTGGCGAGTAAGCATGAGCATTCGTCAAGAAGCTCACTCGAAGCCCAAGGGTACAGGTCCTTGGGATTGACCCTGGGGAAGGTAGCATGAGAGGACATTCTTTAACAAGATTAGGGATTGTCGAAGGCGTATGGCCCGCCGGTAACGCAAGAGTCGAGCGATGGTCGGAGCGAACGCTGGAAGAGCCCTTCGCGAGAGGAGAAAGGGTGCAAGAAGAAAGGGTCCAAGAAGAAAGGGTGCAAGAAGAGATAGTGTAAGTAGGTTATGAAGAGTGCAGAAATGATGAGAATAGTTTCAGAGTTTGAAGAGTTAAATAAAGCGGTTAGAGCACCAAACGACGCAAGTAGAAGTACTGCAATTAGAGCATTGAACGACGCGAATGGATGCACCGCACGATCGGGCCACGTGGCAGAAGATGGAAGGGTGGCCCTGGCATCCCTGGTTAAACTCAGAACACGTCGTATCGACAGAATACCCAGTGGTACGATGCGCCGTCGAAAGTGGGTCAGGGGCGCAGTAGGAGTCAGGATCAAGTCGAATGACTGAACGTCCCATCAGCCATACAAGGAGCGCCACGTGGATCAAGTCGAATGACTGAACGTCCCATCAGCCATACAAGAAGCGCCACGTGGATGGCACGGGGAGAACCTTGAGCTCTTCGCTGTCCCCAGGGTCGACCAAGGCCAAGGTCAAAGTCAATGTCAAGGTAAAGACGACGCCCAAGGCGACGCCAGCATGAGACGCCCGTGGCGTCGCCTGGAAGGACATAAAGGACGACGCCAGCGTAAGACGTCGCGGGCGTCGCCAACCAAAAAATCAGCGAGGTTGCCTCCCCAATACCCACAGGTAGGAAAGACTGTGGAGGGAGACGAAGTCGAAAAGGGCAAAGTTAGTTACTGGCGTCGCCTCCCCGATACCCATAGGTAGGAAAGACTGTGGAGGGAGACGAGACCGCCAAAACGCCAGCGAATCACTGGCAGGGCGTTCCCCGATACCTATGGGAAGGAAAGACCATGGAGGGAACGACCCCCCCCCCCCCAAAGCACTCGGCGTTTCAGACACCCGAGGACGATACGGCGCTGCTGTAGCAGGCCTCTCCTTAGGCGTGGGCGTCGGGCGTTAAGGATCAAGGGAAGGACCGTTTGGGTGTTAGAGACACCCCGTGGACGATACGGCACCATTAGGTGAGCCTCTCCATGGGCGTGGGCATTGGCGCGTGACCTTTCCCGGGCATACAAGGCCGCCCAACGAAGTGAAAGAAGCGAGTATAATACAAGCAAAACAACCGAAGCACGCGAAGGCAAAGGATGAGAATAAAATCACACAGGCAGAATTTTATGTCGCGAGGACACGAAAGTAATCATACAAAATCCCAGAGTTGTAGCAAGAGTGCAGACGATTCAACGAATTACAAGTTTATCGAAGAAAGTTAAAACAAGTATAAAGGAATGGACTGATGATCGAGGGTGGCGGCTCAATCGTCTATCTCCAGAGGCACGACCTTTCCGTCAACAATGTGGTGAGTGGAATCCCAGCTGGAAATGTCGATCCCCGGGTTCATGCAGATTGCTTGAGCCAAAGCTTCCTGGAATCCCTCCTCGAAAGTGCCCGCCATCTCCTGGATGAGGGTCTTTTGTCCTTCTCAAGTTCTCCAATGACGGTGTCCCCGAAGGCCACCTGCTTCTCCAAAGCCTCCTTCTCCACGCGGAGTCGGTTGACCTCGACTTGCAGTTTGTCGTAGTCCGCCCGGAGAAGGCCCATAGCTTGGGTCTGGGACGCCCTTTCCCCTTCCATCTGCTCCATTGCGCCAGTTTGTTCACAGCAACGGGCCTTCAAGTCCTTCTGAACTTTTTCGTAAGCTTCGACTATGTTTTGAAGGCTCGTCACCTGAACTTTGAGGGCGACTTCCTGAGCATAGAAGTCGGTCTGGAGCTCCAACGCCTCTGCCAGTTGTCCCTCAGCCTCTGCTTTGGACTTTTGCACCTGCTTTAGGGAGGTCTGGTAAGCTTCGTTCTGGCGTCCCAGAGTTTTCTTTTCCTCCTCCAGGGCAGTTACACTTGTTTCCAAGGCCTGGAGGGTTTGAGCTTGCAGGACATCATTTCTGGCCTGGGCACGCCATTCAAGGGCCACCGCCAAGAAGGCCCCCAAGTAGAAAGGCATGCCCTCTTTCCTGTCGGTGCCCTCTGGCATAGTTCCGCCACTGAAGCCCCTCATCAGAGCATGATTGGAGGAGGGATGGCGATGAGATCGGGGGCGGCAGCGACGGGAGCAGGGGAAGCAGATACTCCTACCGGTGGCGGGGGCGGGGCAGACTCAGCGCCTTCGCCCCCTTCCTCTTGGACTGTTGTGGGGGGAAGTGAGGTCGCGCTTGGAGGGTCGTCCATGAAGGGATTCCCTTCCTGGGGCGACGCCTCTAGCAGAAGAGGAACCCGCGCAGATTTCCTCCTCTTGAAGGGTGCCACACCTTCCGAGTCCTCATGATCTGATAAAATCTCCAAGACCCGTTTCCCTTTGTCAAGGGGGGTTGGAGCCGGCGACGAGGCCGCGGCTAGGGAACGGCGGCGATGGGCAGAGGAGACCCGGGAGTCTGAAGCGCCTCGGGGCTATGTGGAGATGACGGAGATGAGCTTAGGGGGGCTTCGGTGGTGATCGGGGGTGGCGGTGACAGAGTTGGTGGGCGTATCGGATCAGCAGCAGGGGCGGAGGAGGCGCCCGCCTTGGCGGCACGAGCCTCCTTCATCGCTTTCACCAGCATCATCCTTTTGGAGGCGTCCATCACCGATCCTACATCGAAATAGACCAAGCAGCAGAAATCAAGGCCAAAGCAACTATACAAAATTACAAAGCGCATAGATGCTTAAGATGCAAGTAACATGGCACCATGGAAAACAGGGGGGGGAAGCCGTGGGAACAAACATCCAGTAGCATGGTGTTCACAGCAAAGGGGAGAAGGGGAGAGTCTCCTTACCAAAGTATGTTGTCAGGGCGTGAGCATTGTATTCGCTAGCAACAAGCTTCAAGGTATCAAAAACGATCCCCAGCCCAGCCAAGGCCTTGGTTACCTCCCTGTCAGCAGGAGATAGCTCTTCCAGGGCTTTGGCCCTAAGCAGCTTAGGGCGCTCCGTCCAATAGAGGGGAAAGCCGTCCAAGGCTGTGGGGTTGTGTTTGGCGCTGCACACTCTAAGTCTTCGGCTTAAGACTGGGGGGCTTGTGTACCGTCCCGTATCAGGGCGTTGACTAAGTCAAGGTCAAAGTCAACAACTGGAAATTCAAAGTCAGCTCGAGGTGTCGCCCAGATGTAGAGACGCCAAGAGGAAGCGTCGCCAAGG
>NW_027174292.1:0-16992 GCF_000499845.2 Phaseolus vulgaris | reverse complement strand
TCACTCAGCATAAATCCCAAGAACTTCCCTGCTTCCACGCCAAAAACACACTTTTCTGGGTTTAGTTTGAGGCGGTACTTTGATATGGTAGCAAACAGCTCTTCCAGATCCGCTGCGTGCTGCCTTCTCTGGTGCAAAGTCACCACCATGTCATCTACATAGGCTTGCACGTTCCTTCCCAGCTTAGGTGCAAGGACCTTGTCCATTAGTCTTTGGTAGGTGGCGCCTGCATTCTTCAACCCAAATGGCATCACCTTATAACAGTAGCTGCATGTCTCTGTCATGAACGTCGTTTTACTCTCATCCCTTGGATGCATCTTGATCTGATTGTAACCTGAGAATGTATCGAAGAAACTCAGCATCTTGCAGCCCGAGGCGCTATCCACTAATTTGTCGATGTTGGGTAGTGGGTACGAATCTTTGGGGCATGCCTTGTTCAAATCTGTGAAGTCAACGCACATCCTCCACTTCCCATTTGTTTTATTCACCAGGACGACGTTGGCCAGCCACTCAGGATATTGTATCTCCCTCATGTGGCCAGCACTTAATAATTTCTGCGTCTCCTCCTTTACTACGAGGCGCCTTTACTTGTTGAACTTCCTCCGCCTCTGTCGTATAGGCCGGACCTTGGTGTCCATGGTGAGGTGGTGGCATAAAAAGTCTGGGTCGATGCCTGGCATGTCGGAGGCGGACCATGCGAACGCATCTAGATGGCGCGCAATCACTGCTGCTACTGCATACTGTTCCTCCTGGCTCAACAAGCGCCCTAGCTTGAATATCCTCCCGCCAATCTGTCTCTCCACCACGTTGTTCTCTGGTTGGTCTCCACTACCTTTTTTTGTAGTCACCGCCTCGTTGGCTTCTCCGAGCGAGGCCCCCTCGGATACCTCCTCCATCGGCGAGGCGTCGCCACCTCTTTCCCCTACGGGCGAATCTTCTCTAGGCGTCGCCCCTGTCGGTGTGGCTCCCAAGGGCCCTACCTCCATTGGGGAATCTGAAAGGGATGGTCGTTCAACCACCATGACCACGCCTCCCTTCGTCTTTGTCTCCAGTATTGGCTGTGAGAACGGTGCGGAATACCCCTTTGGTGGAATAAATTGCTCAGGCTCATTTATGTCGTGATGCCCTACATTGTGGTGCCTCCACGGCACAACCTTTCATTTGCGCGGAGGAGTTCCTCCATTGCTTCTTGCAATCCCTGCATCATACCCATGAGCTACTGCATGGTCATCTCTTCACTCCTAACAGTATTAGCTGTACTAGTATTACTAGAAGTACTAGTTTACTAGCGGTACTAGTATTACTAACAGTACTAGAATTTCTAGCAGTACTAGTATTACTAGCAGTACTGGTATTACTAGCAGTACTAGCAGTAGTAGTATTACTAGCAGTACAGGCAGTAGTAGTATTACTAGCAGTACTAGTATTACTAGCAGTACTAGTATTACTAGCAGTACTAGCAATACTAGCAGTACTAGCAATACTAGCAGTACTACTATTATTACTAGCAGTACTAGTATTACTAAAAGTACTAATATTATCAGCAGTACTAGCAGTACTAGTATTACTAGCAGTACTAACAGTACTAGTATTCCTAACAGTACTAGTATTCCTAGCAGTAATAGCAGTACTAGTATTACTAGCAGTATTAGTATTACTAGCAGTACTAGTATTACTAGCACTACTAGCATTACTAACAGTACTAGTATTACTAGCAGTACCAATATTACTAGCAGTACCAGTATTACTAGCAGTACTAGTATTACTAGAAGTACTAGTATTAGTAGTACAGTACTAGTATTACTAGCAATACCAATATTACTAAAAGTACTACTAGCAATACTAGAAGTACTAGCATTACAAGCAGTACTAGCATTACTAGCAGTACTAGTATTACTAACAGTACTAGCAGTACTAGTATTACTAGAAGTACTAGCAGTACTAGTATTACTAGAAGTACCAGTAATTCTAGCAGTACTAGCAGTAGTTGTATTTCTAGCAGTACTAGTATTCCTAGCATTACTAGTATTATTAGCAGTACTAGTATTACTAGCAGTACTATTATTACTAGCATTACTAGTAGTACTAGTATTACTTGCAGTCCTAGTATTACTAACAGTTCTAGTTTTACTAGAAGTACTAGTATTACTAGCACTACTAGCACTACTAGTATTACTAACAGTACTAACAGTACTAGTATTACTAGCATTACTAGCATTACTAGTATTACTCGCACTACTAGTTTTACTAAAAATACTAGTATTAATAGCAGTACAAGTATTACTAGAAGTACTCGTATTACTAGCATTACCAGTATTACTAGTAGTACTAGCATTACTAGCAGTACTAGCATTACTAACAGTATTAGTATTACTAACAGTACTAGCAGTACTAGTATTACTAACAGTACTAGCAGTACTAGTATTACTAACAGTACTAGTATTACCAGCAGTACTAGTATTACCAGCAGTACTAGTATTTCCAACAGTACTAGTATTTCTAGTAGTACCAGTATTTCTAGCAGTACTAGTATTACTAGCAGTACTAGCGTTACTAGTATTACGAGTATTACTAGTATTACTTGCAGTACTAGTATTACTAGCAGTACTAGTATTACTAAAAGTACTAGCAGTACTAGTATTACTAACAGTATTAGTATTACAAACAGTACTAGCAGTACTAGTATTACTAACAGTACTAGTATTACCAACAGTACTAGTATTACCAGCAGTACTAGTATTACAAACAATACTAGTATTTCTAGTAGTACCAGTATTTCTAGCAGTACTAGTATTACTAGTAATACTAGCGTTACTAGTATTACGAGTATTACTAGTATTACTTGCAGTACTAGTATTACTAGTAGAACTAGTATTACTAGGAGTACTAGTATTACTAGTCGTACTAGTATTACTAGCAGTTCTAGTAGTACTACCAGTACTAGTATTACTAATAGTACTAGCAGTACTAGTATTACTAGCAGTACTAGTATTACTAGCATTACTAGGAGTACTAGTATTACTAGCAGTACTAGCAGTACTAGTATTACTAGCAGTACAAGTATTACTAGCAGTACAAGTATTACTAGCAGTACTAATATTACTAGCAGTACTAGTATTACTAGCTACTAGTATTTCTAGAAGTACTAGTATTACTAGCAGTACTAGTATTACACTACACATTTTTGGCTTTAGACCACGCTAAAATAGGCCACAGATATAAAAGTGTTGCCTAAACATACTAAAAACCACGGTTTTAGTAGAGTGGCTTAAAATATACAATAAGCCACGGTTTTAAAAGTGTTGATACTTTAGGCCATGGTTATAAAATTGTTAATAGTTTAAGCCACGGTTATTTATGTGTGGTCTTTTGAATTAAAAAAATCTAAAATAAAATTCAATTTTTGTGGAAATTTTTCGTTTTCCCTCTCGGTGAATAAAGAACAGACCTCTCATCACTATTCACCTACGTTCTTGCTTACGAACGTCTCGCGAACATATTTGCGGTTCTCCCTCAGTTTTCACGTTCTCCCTCACTTCTCACCTTCTCGCGCGTTCTCCCTCACTTCACCTTCTGACCGAGCGTTTCCTCACTTTCGAGACATTCTCACTGCCGTTCTTCATCACTGACACCCTGGACTGGACGTTCTCACTGTCGTTAGTCGGGCTATCCTCACTGAACACACTGGACATTCTCACTCATTTCAGGTACTCTGTATCTCTCGCTTTTAGGGTTTCGATTTTGGGTTTTGTTTGGTTTGATTGAATTTTGTTTTGGTTGGTTTATTAGTTTCATTTAATCTTTCACGTTTCGTTAAGTTTAATCTGGGGATAGAGGTTTCTTTTCATAGACTATAATTTGGGGACAAAGGTTTCCTTTTTCGTGAATTGTAATTTGGGGACGAAGAGGGTTTTGAGAAAAATTTATAAAATAATTTATGTCACTGTTAGTAATCTACCTCTAATTTTGTTCATAAGTGGTCACATAAGTAGATTAGCAGTCGTGGCTGGTTTTCAATTTGGCAACATAAAAGTTGTAGATACTATAGTTGGTCTAGAATTGTTGAATTAGGAAGGGAAGGATTTTTTCAGTGCTATCCATCAGATTGTCAAAATTCCAGCAGCTGGAAATGTTGCAATTTTACCATTTTTGTTGCAGAGTATTAGAAGAGGGCTAGCAGTGGCAATGGACAACTTTTGGATAGTTCTTATTTTATAGCAGCAACAAAGTGATTTCGTTTTGTGCTTCTTTAGGGTGAGGTAGTTAGTTGAGTTTTCTCTATAACAGCTGGTTTATTGTTTTTATGCTGGCTTTTATGCAGAACCCTTCACTGTGACTCTAGCTACCAATCTGTTGAACGTTTTTTAATTTTCCTACTTGCTTGTTAATTGTAAATATTATACTATGTACACACATGCATCTTGCTTCCTACTGCTGGTGCCGTTACCTTTACGAACACTGCATATAACATTAATATTTTTGGCTTAATCAACTGATATGGGAATATGGCAAAAAAATCAATTGAGGTTAGTGTTACCCTTTGTGAAGAAGAGTATTACAGGGCACCAAAGAAAAGGGACTTCCATATAGATGTTTAATACGAATAATAAGAGAAAAATCAAAACTATTAGCATAAGACAAAGCTTTATATATACTATAGATCTGCAGTTCTGTTTGGTACACTAATGTATAATATATAAATTTTGACCATGGCCTCTTGTTTTCTACACCATATAGTTTGACATGATGTCTCACACCTTGACCACGAATTATGGCTTGCAATCTTATGACTCCCTTCAATGCTCTTAATGCTTTCCTAGTCTGTTACACTCCTAGTTTCAAGTTCATGAGTTTAAAATTGTTTAACTTTTTAGTGAGTCCATTTATATTTGTTTTATTTGAGTGGATACACTTGAGTAAAGAGAATCAAATTGATGAAAAGTGCAACAGCATGTGCAGTAGCAACTGCAACATAAGTCCATTTATATGTTTTATTTTTGCTCTTAAAGAACATCCTATATTTGATATTGAAGAAAAATGGGTGAAAGCCAAGAGTCAAATTTAGAGATTCAAAATACATATTTCATAATTCTTACTAAACAATTAAGATGCTTTAGTCATCTCCATTCTATTTTATTTTTATAACGTAGTTGTTCTATTCATTTGTCAACATAAAAGAAACCTACCCTAGTAAGGACCGAAACTGCCTCTGTTCAACTTTCATTTTCAGTAACAATTATTTATTGGCCAATAGGACTAAAATATACCATGAACAATGATACTTTTTTATTATAAAAAAGTAAAAGAAAGAAAACCACATATAAATGCACACAAGAATATTTTTGTTTTTATTTTCTCTTAAGTAAAACATGTATAATTTATTCTATATTCTGAATAGTTTAATTCATATATATGTTGTTGTTAGTGCAATTTTTTTTTTTTGAAAAATCCAGCATCCGATTAAAACTCTTGCTGATAGGAATTCCTATTGGATGACTTCACAAAAATTAAATTCTTTGAGTTTCATATATTTATGTGAATTTAGCTCTTTGTTTTGTTTAGGCTACCTTTGAGATTTCTTTCAAATTCTTCATGTTGTTATTGTTGAAACTAAAAAGGAGCCTTAACTAGGGGAGCAAATAAAAGTAAGAGTGCTTAAAGAAATTATGATTGATTTACTATGTCATTTTAATGGTCTTTTTAGAAATATATTTCCACACGTTCAACTATATTTTATCTGAATCTTTGTAGGTCTGGTTGATTTATAGGTACACTATAGAGTATATCCAAATAATGTATTGCTTCCTTACGAAGGTGAAGATAGTGTAAAGTGGAGTTTTATTAACTACTGAAAGAGGTTTGTTATGTGATAAACATACTTAACTTATTTATCATTTTAAATATTCAAAGCATGTTTACTAGTTTGTTTCTTTAATGGTTATAAGTGTGCTAGAAATATTTGGATTCATGGACCTAGATCAAGTTCTGTAACTTAACTTGTGATTATCTCATATTAAATTGGAAGAGAACAAGTATTTATTTTATTTTATTATATTATATTTTGGTAGTTGCTATATTTATTGTTTGAATTAGATTTAATTAGTATATTTATGTATTTTTTGCAGCTTGAAGACAATGAAGAGTACGAAGACAATCTTGAAGAAAAATGAACTTATTAATATGTAGTAAAGAAAAATATATTATGTTTTTTTTAAGTTTGTAATTTTAACTTTGAAGACTTGATCGTCATCATTATACTTTAAGACAAAAAAATTTATTATGTAGTTGGAATGGAATACATCTATTGAAATATGTGAAATTTCTTGTTGAGTCATTTATGTTTCAATACACGTTTATTCTTTTTATCCTGAACTTTTGTATGAGTAATTTTCTAAAATTAAAGAAATATATTGTTGTTTTTGTCAATACTTTAAGCAACACTTTTAAAATTGTGGCTGTTATAAAGATTTTAGGCAACGGTTTTAAAATTGTTGTCTTTATAAAAACCGTGGCCTATTACCAACGGCCACGCTCACCTAGAGCACGGCTAAAAAACTGTTGCCTAAACTTTAGGCCACAGTTTTAATGCTTTAGACCACGGTTTTATGGTGTTGTCTAAAGTAATAATTGTTGTAGTGTTACTAGCAGTTCTAGTATTCCTAGCAGTACTAGTATTACTAGAATACTAGTATTACTAGCAGTACTAGCAGTACTAGTATTACTAGTATTAATAGCAGTACTAGTATTACTAGTATTAATAGCACTACTAGTATTACTAGTATTAATAGCACTACTACTTTACTAGCAGTACTAGTATTACTAGCAGTTCTAGTATTACTAGCTGTTCTAGTATTACTAGCTGTTCTAGTAATACTAGCAGTACTAGTATTACTAACAGTACTAGTATTACTAGCAATACTAGTATTACTAGCAATACTAGTTTTTCTAGCAGTACTAGTATTCTTAGCAGTACTAGTATTTCTAGCAGTACCAGCATTATTAGCAGTACTAGCAGTATTAGATTTCTAGCAGTACTAGTATTACTACCAATACTAGTATTACTGGCAGTATATTATTACTAGCAGTAAGCAGTACTAGCAGTACTAGCAGTATTAGAATTTCTAGCAGTACTAGTATTACTACCAATACTAGTATTACTGGCAGTATTATTATTACTAGCAGTACTAGTATTACTAGTATTAATAGCAGTACTAGTATTACAAGTATTAGTAGCAATACTACTATTTCTAGCAGTACTAGTATTACTAACAGTACTAGTATTCCTAGCAGTCCTAGCAATACTAGTATTACTAGCAATACTAGTTTTTCTAGCAGTACTAGTATTCTTAGCAGTACTAGTATTTCTAGCAGTACCAGTATTACTAGCAGTACTAGTATTACTAGTATTACTAGAAGTACTAGTATTAAGAGTAGTACTAGTATTATTAGAAGAACTATTATTACTAGCAGTATTAGTATTACTTAAAGAACCAGTATTATTAGCAGTACTAGCATTACTAGCAGTACTAGCATTACTCACAATACTAGCCGTACTAGTATTATTAGAAAGTACTAGCAGTCCTAGTATTACTAGCAGTAGTATAGTATTTCTAGCAGTTCTAGTATTACTAGCAGTACTAGTATTACTAACAATACTAGTTTTACTAATAGTACTACTATTACTAGCAGTACTAGTATGACTAGCAATAGTAGTAGTATTATTAGCAGTACTAGTATTATTACTAGCAGTACTAGTATTACTAGAACTACTAGTAGTATTACTAGCAGTACTAGTATTACTAGTATTACTAGCAGTACTAGTTGTACTAGCAGTACTGGTATTACTAGCAGTACTTGTTTTTCTAGTAACACTAGTATTACTAACAGTACTAGTTGTACTAGCAGTACTAGTATTTCTAGCAGTACTAGAATTAGTTGTATTAATACCATTAATAGTATTACTAGTTACTAGTATTACTAAGCAGTACTACTATTACTAGTAGTACTATATTTCTAGCTGTGCTAGTATTACTAGCTGTACTAGTATTACTAGCAGTACTAGTATTAGTAGTATGACAAGCAGTACTAGTATTACTAGCAGTACTAGTATTACTTGCATTACTAGCAGTACTAGTAATACTATCAGTACTAGTATTACTACCAGTACTAGTTGTACTAGTAGTATTACTAGCAGTCCTAGTATTACTAGTTGTATACTAGCGGTACTAGTATTACTAGCAGCATTAGTATTACTAGTTGTACTAGCGGACTAGTATTATTAGCAGTACTAGTATTACTAGCAGTACTAGTATAACTTGTTGTACAAGTATTACTAACAATAATATTATTACTAGCAGTACTAGTATTACTAATTGTACTAGCGGTACTAGTATTACTAGTATTACTAGCAGTACTAGTATTACTAGTAGTACTATTATTACAAGTTGTACAAGTATTACTAACAGTACTATTATTACTAGCAGTACTAGTATTACTAGTGGTACTAGTATTACTAGCAGTACTAATATTACAAGTTTTACTAGCGGTACTTTTATTAGAAGTTTTACTAGCGGTACTAGTATTCCTAGCAGTATTAGTATTCCTAGCAGTACTAGAATTACTAGTTGTACAAGTATTACTAACAGTACTATTATTACAAACAATACTAGTATTACTAGCTGTATTAGTATTACTATAAGTACTAGCAGTACTAGTATTACTAATTTGTATTAATACCACTAATAGTATTATTAGTAGTACTAACAACATAAGTATTTCTAACAGTACTAGTATTACTAGCAGCAGAATTATTACTAGCAGTAGAATTATTACTAGCACTACTAGTATTACTATCAGTACTCGTAAAACAAGTAGTACTATTATTACTAGGAATACTAGTATTACTAGCTGTACTAGTATTTCTAGCAGTACTATTGTTACTAGCCGTACTAGCAGTCTTGGTATTACTACCAGTATTAGTATTACTAGCAGTATTACTATTAGTACTAGTACTTGTATTACTAGTATTACTTGCAGTACGAGTATTACTAGTACTAGAAATACTAGAATTACTAGCAGTACTAGTATTACTAGTATTACTAGCAGTACTAGTATTAGTAGCAGTACTAGTATTTTTCTACCAGTATTAGTATTTCTAGCACTATTAGTATTACTATCAATACTAGCTGTACTAGCAGCACTAGTAGTATTACTAGCAGTACTAGTATTACTAGTTGTGGTAGCAGTACCAGTATTACTCGCAGTACTAGTATTACTATTAGTACTAGTATTTCTAGCAGTACTAGTATTACTAGCAGTACTAGTTGTACTAGCAGTACTAGTATTTCTAGCAGTACTAGTATTAGTTGTATTAATACGAGTAATAATATTACTAGTAGTACTAGCAGCATTAGTACTACTAGTATTACTATTAGATTAGTATTACTAGTTGTACTAGTATTAGTAGCAGTACTACTGTTACTAGATGTAGTAATATTACTAGCAGTACTAGTATTACTAATATGACTAGCAGTATTAGTATTACTAGTATTACAAGCAGTAGTAGTATTACTAGCAGTACTAATATTACTTGAATTACTAGTAAACTAGCAATACTAGTATTACTAGTTGTACTAGTATTACTAGCAGTACTAGCACTAGTAATACCATTATTACTAGCAGTATTGGTATACTAGTATTACTAGCAGTACTAGTATTACTAGCTGTACTATTATTATTAGTTGTACTAGTATTACTAGCAGTACTAGCTGTACTAGCACTAGCAGTATTAGAATTACTAGTAATACTAGGATTATAAGCAATGCTAGGATTTACTAGCAGTACTAGTAGTATTCTTAGCAGTAATAGCATAACTGGTATTATTAGTAATACTAGCAGTTATGGTATTACTAACAGTACTAGTATTACTTATATTACTAGTCTTTCTAGTTGTACTAGTATTACGAGCAGTACTAGTATTACTAGGAGTATTAGTATTACTAGCATTACTAGTTTTACAGGCAGTACTAGTATTACTAGTTGTACAATATTACTAGCAGTATTAGTATTACTAGTTGTACTAGTATTACTAGCAGTACTAGTATTACTAGCAGTACTAGTATTACTAGTTTACTAATATTACTAGCAGTACTAGTATTACTAGTAGTACTTGCATTACTAGCCGTACTAGTATTACTTGTTGTACTAGTATTACTAGCTGTACTAGCAGTACTAGTATTACTAACAGTGCTAGTTGTACTAGTATTATTAACAGTACTAGTCATACTATTATTACTAGCAGTACTAGTATTACTAGCAGTACTTGTTGTACTATCAGTACTAGTATTACTTTTAGTATTAGTACTACTTTTATTAATGGCAGTAATAGTATTACTAGTAGTACTAGCAGTATTAGTACTACTAGTATTACTTGTATTATTAGTATTACTAGTATTAGTAGTAGTACTAGTAATACTACCTCACTACAAAAAAAAATGTATATTGTTACGGTTATTTTCGTTTAAACTGAGTTTTATTACCGCCAATATACGCTTGTGGCTTTTTTCGAAACCGTCATTGTATAGGCTACCACAAAGTTTACTGTGAGAGTCTTAACGCTACCCGCCGTAATACCCGTCACCTTAAACATTGTGTAAGTAGTGGCGATTTTTATACGTAAATAGTGTCAGTTATATTTGTCGCAATTTACATTCATTGAAGAAGATTCTGACACCATAATATACGTAAGTAATAACCTTTTAACTGAAATAATTTTAATTCTGAATAAATAAAATTTAACCACCACTTTTTCATAATAAAAAAAAATAATGTATAAAGTTATAATCATCCATTCATTTCATTAAAAATTAAAGCACACATAATAATGTTCAAAAGTTTATATGTAGTAGGGGGTGTAGGTGTCATATAGGAGGTGCCAAAACTAGGAAGGAAGTCACACCTTCCTCATGCTCTAGTTGGCGCCATTTTAGTGTCATTTAGGAGGGAATTTGCATTTGATTTAGCTTCTCATTTCAGCACCTCTTAGGCTATAAATAAGGTGCTTGCCTTTGTATATTTCAGAATTGGAAATTAGATATAGAGAAACTCTACTCAAAGTTTAGAGAGAAATTGTGAGTTTTGTTGTCTCTTTCTTCCCTTGCCTTATCTTGTGTGCCAATGGAGAGCTTGAAGTGGTGGCAACCTTTCACTTTATCTTGGAACAAGGCTCCAAGTGGCGTGATGCAGTTCCAAATTCTCAATCCAGCAAGCTTCATTCCATAAGTGTCATTCCTTTCATCTTCTTTTGCAATTTCATTCGGTAGCTAGCTTCTCTTTAGTGTTCTTCATTTTCAACCGATTGGTTTTGTATTCTTTGTGATGTTCTTCATTTTCTGTTCGGTACCTTTCTGTTTTTAATTCAATTGTGTTTAGTATCTTGTTCTATGGAAAATCACAAGGAGATAGCACTCTTGTTGAGTTTGGATCATCATTTTGGAAGGCTATGTCTCCATTGATGACTCCTTAAGCTTCCTTGATTCCATTTCTGTTTTCAGCTTGTTATTTTGTTGATGTAATTTCGGTTTCTTTGTTTAAGCACTCTATGATCCTCTTAATTGTTGTTTTTTTTCTCTTATAATGTTGTGTTCAAGAGTTTAAAAGTGTCTATGTTCAATCCAACTCATATCAGGCACCAAGCTTAAAAAGAAGAAAATAGCCACAGATTAAAGTGGTATGCATCAACAACCATGAGTGTCTTATACAATCAAATATTAATCCACAAATATTTTACTCAGGATAAATAAACCAAAATCTTACAGCAATAGCAATGCACTTCATTGTGGTGTTCAGACACTAGTTCTTTGAAGTCACTGCATGAAGAATTGTAAGTAATTAAGAAGTATCATTGGTTAGAAAATTTAAAGTAAGCACAAGAAAGCCTTAAAGAAAAAAAATTTCTCATATTCCCATTGTCATGCTTCCTCGTAGATCATTATTGTACCGTCCCGTATCGGGGCGTTGACTAAGTCAAGGTCAAAGTCAACGGCTAAAGAGTCAAAGTCAACGCAAGGCGTCGCCTAGGTGGAGAGACGCCAAATGCCAGCATCGCCAAGAGGAAACGTCGCCAAGGCAAGGCGTCGCCTAGGTGAAGGCGTCGCCTAGGTGAAGGCGTCGCCTAGGTGAAGGCGTCGCCCAGGTGAGGGCGTCGCCAGATCAAACAGTGTAAAAACAAGGCAATCACGGTGTGGTTCCCCGATACCCATGGGTAGGAAAGACCATGGAGGGAGCGACGTCGTGGGAAAGCCTCAGGTCCCGATGTCTCGGGAAAGTGATAAAGAGAAGGAAAAGGTGGCTTCAAGGCCATAGTGATAGTACCAGTGAAGGGCAGCCTGACTCGCGAAGTACCCCTGCCGCCCCAGAGACGCCTTCGGGACAGATACGACCCAAGAGAAGGTCACGCCCAGGATAACCGGGTGCAGGGTGTGAGAGGAAGGCAGATACGCTCTCAGAGTAAGTGGCTAGATACTTGGGGGCATGAGTTGGCACCCAAAAAGCCACCCTAGCGCAGTAGCACTCCCAAGCAGGAGGACCCACACGTAGAAACGTCCCCAGATGGGCAGAAACGCCCCCAGATGGGGTCATGGCGTCGTGAGGCCCTCTACGTGTACGACAGCCATGCCGGAATAGAAACACCCTCTAGTCAGGTGCCAGGTAATTAAAGATATTCAATACAGTTTCCCTTTCGAGCATTCAGGTACTATTATGACTCCCAAGCGTTTCAACGTCTTAAATGCGCTACGTTTCGTAATTAAGCGCTTTAATGAGTGGGTTACGTTTGAGATTAAAGGCGCTTTAAATGTTGGGGACAGTTTAAATAGCGCTGAGAATGTCGGAAAAAGGGTTGGAACCTTTGGCAAATTTACGAGAAACTCTTTGGTTGCTTGACGTGCTTTAAGGTTACGTACAAGTGACTGGAGAATATTTTTGCCTGAAGGAGACAACACACACCCATATACACATTCTTTTACCACCTTCAGAGTGCCACACGCGGTGCTCAGATACGTGGTGGACAGTTTTTTTGGTGTTTCTTGCTGGCTGACTTGAGCGTCGGAGTGCAACACGGCCGCTAGGGCGCCTCTTTGTCCTCTTTTTTGCAGGAATCCACGGGCAACCAGCGGGAAGGAGGCCCCAGCTGACCGTTGAGGTCGTGCACGAAGACGTCCCGGTCAACCGGACGGAACATTTGGCGCCCACCGTGGGGCCGATATAAAACATCAGTCCCATCACAAGTTCGAGAAAAATTTACCAAGTTACAGTAACGTTGAAGGAGGTTGGAGTGACAATGGCCCCCACCAGACGAAGAGCAGCGCGCGCAGCCCCAGCAGACCTATCCATGCAGCAGGTCCTGGAAATAATGAGGGGGCTGCAGCAGGACATGGCGGATTCGAAGATGGAGCAGGAACGCATGCAGGCAGACCTTGACGCCTCGCATGAGCGCAACGAAGAGCTCCACCGTGTGAATGAGGAGTTACGCCAGGGCCTGAGAAACGATCGGAGGCGGCCTGGACAGGACGAGACGGAGAACCATTCCCCACCAAGGGAGTTTTCCATTCCTTTCTCGCAGGAGATCCTAGATGCAGCGATCCCGAACACATTCGCGGGACCCAAGGTAATCTTCACTGGGATGGAGGACCCAGAGACGCACCTTGCTGCATTTCACACACAGATGGTCCTGATAGGCGGTTCTGATGCTGCCAAGTGCAAGCTCTTCATGAGCACCCTGACCGGGATGGCTATGGACTGGTTCATTAGCCTCCCGAGGGCCATATCACATCTTTCCGCCAATTGTCGCGGTTATTCAGAGAACAATACTTAGCCAACAAGGCCCCACTGCCGGACTCCTACGATCTGTTTGATGTGAAGCAGTATCTGGGGGAGACCCTGAAGGAGTATATCAATCGCTTCGGGGCCCAGGTCGTGAAGGTTGGTACAACAGAGGAGCCTATGATCATGTACGCATTTGTGAAAGGCGTATGCCCCGGCCCCTTTGGAGAATCTATTATCCGCAATCGCCCTAGGACCTTCGCTGAATTACGGCGTAGGGCGGTAGAGCATATTGCTTCAGAAGGGGAGGTATGTGTGAAGCGCACCAGCGCCGTACCCTCACGCCCGAGGGGACCAACACGAGTTCAACCCGTCAGAGTCAATGAGACCACGACGGGAAGAAAGAAGCCAGAGGCGAGACGCCCCTACGAGGCCAGAAAGCCCTAGCCCCGGGGTCCAGCAGGAGGTGAACGCCCCGCCAGAGAAAGAGCGAGACCGGCGAGGTACAACTTCGTGGTTGAGTTAAAGGATTTGATCGCCATGCCCAACATAGCTGAGAGGCTGAGGCGACCGGCGAAGACCGAAAAGGTGTTAGGGCCCCGTAAAGACTCTTGGTGCGAATTCCACGAGGCTTTCGGACACCAAATTGATAATTGCCTGTCGTTGGGCTACCAGCTAGATGAGCTGGTGAGGACTGGATTTTTGAAAGACTATGTCACAGATCCCACAACGACCACCGCTTCGCCGCCGCCGGCGGATGAACCAGCGCACGAGATGCCAGTGCTTGGTGAGGTCCAACCATTGCTGGAGGTTTCTCTGGCGGAGGGCCCACCGCCTCCCAGCGGAAGAAATACGCGAGGGGGTAAATTCAGTTGAAGAGAGGCTCTCGGGGAGCCATGGGAGTCAGATATCGTGTTCACACGACGAGACCTCCGAGATGTGGTACCCACGACAACGATCCCGTTGTCATCTCTGTTGTCACAGCCGGAAGGAAGGTTCACAGAGTGCTTGTTGATCAAGGAAGTTCGGCAGACGTCATGTTTCTGTTGACCTTTAACAAGTTACGGTTGTCCCCCGATCTGCTGAGTCCCTATACAGGATGTTGTATGGGTTCGGGGATAACCAGGTAGAAGTCCGGGGGTACCTGGAGTTGAGGACTACGTTCACAGACGGAGAGGCCTCCTGCACCGAAAGTATCCGGTACCTCGTCGTGAACGCTAATTCTGCCTACAATATTTTGCTGGGCAGACCGGCGTTAAACCGTTTAAGCGCAGTGTCCTCCACCCGTCACATGAAGATGAAGCTACCAGACCTCAGCGGCCGGGTGATAGTCATCAGATCAGACCAGGAGGAGGCGAGGAAATGCTACGAAAACAGCCTGAAGACGAAGAGAGGCGTATTCGTGGTGTACGAACGTCCGCCGAGAGCGGACGCAACGATAATTGAGGCGACGCCCGCTGGGCTGACGCCTAAAGAGGCCATAGCAGAGAGGGCGATGCCCGAAGCAGATGTGCCAATGGAGGAGCGCCCGTAGAAGAGGCGGTGCCCGCCGAAGAAGCGGCGCCAGTCGAAGATGATAGTAGGGAGCAACCTGCAGCTAACACCATAGAAAGGGAGATTGGCGGCAAAGCTTTCAAGTTAGGAAGTTCGCTAAGTCCAGAAGAACAGGAGGGGTGGCAGAAGTGATTTCGCACCACCTGGATGCCTTCGCATGGTCCGCCTTGGATATGCCGGGCATCGACCCCGATTTCCTGTGTCACCACCTCAGCATGGACGCCACGGTCCGCCTCGTGCGTCAGAGAAGGAGGAAGTTCAATGAGGAGCGACAACAGGTGGTGAAAGACGAAACGTAGAAGCTGCTGAGTGCTGGCCACATTAGGGAGATTCAGTACCCTGAGTGGCTCGCCAACGTCGTCTTGGTGAAAAAGGCGAGCGGAAAGTGGAGAATGTGCGTTGACTTCACGGACCTGAACAAGGCGTGCCCAAAGGATTCCTATCCGTGCCCAGCATCGACGCCTTAGTAGACAGCGCGTCTGGCAGCAAGGTGTTAAGCTTCCTGGACGCCTTCTCAGGGTATAACCAAATCAAGATGCACCCAAGAGACGAGAGCAAGACTGCGTTCATGACGGAATGCAGTTATGCTATAAGGTGATGCCCTTCGGGCTCAAAATGCGGGCGCCACGTACCAGAGGTTAATGGACAAGGTTCTGGCGCCAATGCTTGGGAGGAACGTATACGCTTATGTAGACGACATGGTGGTGGCGTCGCAGAACAGGGTGCAGCACATGGCAGACTGGAGGAGTTGTTCAACACAATATCCAAATACCGCCTCAAGTTGAACCCCGAGAAGTGTGTTTTCGGGGTAGAGGCCGGTAAATTCTTGGGTTTCTG
This sequence comes from Phaseolus vulgaris, assembly GCF_000499845.2. Lineage (NCBI taxonomy): Eukaryota > Viridiplantae > Streptophyta > Magnoliopsida > Fabales > Fabaceae > Phaseolus > Phaseolus vulgaris. The sequence goes on along the minus strand of NW_027174292.1, from coordinate 780 downwards.
CTCACCGAGAGGGGGATAGAGGCGAACCCCGACAAATGTGCGGCTATTATCGCCATGCGGAGTCCGACATCGGTAAAGGAGGTTCAACAGTTGACAGGGCGGATGGCGGCGCTCTCGAGGTTTGTTTCCGCCGGAGGAGAAAAGGGGCATCCGTACTTCCAGTGTCCTCAAGAGAAACAGTCGCTTTGCATGGACTGATGAATGCGAAGCGGCTTTCGTTAAGCTGAAGGAGTACCTGGCGACGCCCCCGGTTCTCTGCAAGCCGGTAAGGGCGTGCCCCTCCGGTTGTATTTTACTGTAACAGAGCGGACCATCAGTTCTGTGTTGGTCCAGGAGCAGGACCAGAGTCAGAAGCCCATCTACTTCGTAAGAAAGGCCTTACGGGGGCTGAGACGAGGTACCAAGCACTGAGAAGGCGGCGCTGGCGGTAGTGTTCTCGGCTAGGAGGCTCCGTCATTACTTCCACAGTTTTACGGTGGTGGTATGACCAACCTCCTATACAGAAGGTGCTGCAGAAGCCCGATGTGGCAGGAAGAATGGTACGCTAGGCAGGGGAACTGTCAGAATTCGACATACAGTACGAGCCTAGAGGATCCATCAAAGGGCAGGTGTACGCGGATTTTGTAGCAGTGGCTGCTCTCGGAGTGCACCACAAGGGAGCTGCCGGAATAGGAGGACCCGACGGCATCTGAGCAGCCTTGCGTTTTGCCTTCAAGGCAAGTAACAACAAGCAGAATATGAAGCCCTGATTGCAGGAATGCTCTTGGCCAAGGAGATGGG